>NC_066518.1:11240242-11330242 GCF_024679095.1 Eriocheir sinensis
ACATAGTGAAGGGTTGAGGATTAAGAAAAAGAGGAAAGTATTCATAGGTGAGGGTGCCTGCTGGGTCCCTCCTTCGTCAGTTTCTCTCCGTCTAGAAGAGAAGAGGGACGCAAAGAGGCTGGGGGGACGCAGGAGGGAGTGTGGGGGTGAAGGTGCCCGCTGAGTCCCCCATTATCAGTTTCCCACCGTCTCTTTTTGACCTTGTCCCCCCCCTCGTCCCCCCCTGCCTCCCGCCCCCCACTTCCCCCCGTCACCCACCTCATCCACCACTCCCCACCGCCGTCTGCTCTCCCTTCTTTTGCGCAACTCCCGTGTGTGTGTGTTGGGGGGGGGGGGGGATGCCCCTAACCCCCACCGTCTCCCCACCACTCATTACCACCATCCACCACCACCACCACTCACACCACCACCACCACCACCACTAACGTCACCACCACCACCACTCACACCACACGTCACCACCACCACCACCACACACCACTAACGTCACCATCACCACCACCATCGCTGCCTCCACCACCTCCTCTACCATCAACACCCGTACCACCACCACAAGCAACACCTCCACCACTCACCACCTCCACCGCCTCAAGCACCACCACCACCACCACCGCCGCAATCATCTCCACCACAAACAACAGCAGCAACAAAAAAACTATTATCACCAACACCTTTTTGGCGCAGCTGCTCAACATCTATCTTCTTACTCCTTTGTTTCTTTCTGTGCATTAATTACGTAGGTATTTCTCAATCAACAGGTGCAATCTCTCTCGTTCTCTATCTATTCTTTTATCTATCTATCTGCATAATACGTTGATAGAAATATAGTCAAGGTATTCATGCCCACTACAACCTGTATGACTTTTAGGACACAAAGTTACGTACAGTTAAATTGACCTCTCTTTTGACCACTCTTCTACACTCTTTTTTTTATATGGGCAGTGATTAGCGGGTTTTTGTTTCTTCTCATTATTTATTTTTTTTGCTCTTGAGCTACTTTACTGTAACAATATAACAAAATGAAGGATTGGCGTGTTCAGCAGTGGCATTTTACGTAGCCATTATACATATTCCAATGAAGCCAAAGCCATAATTGTGTAACCCTTCTTGACTTATACAACGTGGATGAAAGAGAGAGAAAAAAAAACACACACACACCACCACCGCCGCCACCACCGCCACCACCACCACCAGTTTTTCAATAAAGTGGTCTGTTCCTATGCCTAGATGGCGCCCGACAACACACAATTAAGATGCTTTATCAGTGCCCTTGTTGGTAATTAGTTGAGCCAGGTGACGGTCAAGATGATGTGTTAGGCCGACCATACACTCTCTGGCTCCTGTTTCAGTCTGTTAACATCTATCGAAAAAAAATATGCACACTGACTTATAAAGGAGAGAGAGAGAGAGAGAGAGAGAGAGAGAGAGAGAGAGAGAGAGAGAGAGAAGAGAAAAGAGAAAATGTTAAAAGCAAGAGATGAGGAAAAGAGAAAGAAAGAGAAGAGAAAAGAAAAGGAAAGAAAGAAAGTAAGAAAGAAAAGAAGAAGGAAAAGAAAAGTGTAGATTAGAGAAGAGGAAAGAGAGAAAGAAAAAAAGAAAGAGGAGAGAGAGAGAGAAACCGGTTCCCATGACTTAACTTACACTCGGAAAATTCCAGTCAAGTGGCAATCGTTTCGTCTCCTCTTCAGCGTCCTATCCTTAACCTGCCTCTCTGTCCCTTTCCTTTTCACCTTCCTTCCCTTCCATCGCAGGCACCAGAAAAAAAAGTTACGTCGCGCTGATAATAGAGCCAAAATCTAACGTGCATTGTAAACATTTCCACCACAGCAGAAATTAGCGCTTACATCGTGAAATCTTGGGTGTTTGAGCGAAAGTATTGGTGGAGGAAAGAATTCTTGGGGTGAGAGTAAGAAAGCGAGAGTGTCAGTGAGCGAAAGTGGATTGGAGATGCATTTACTGTTTCTTGTCTTACTTTGGTACTTAATGCTTAACTACTTAACGAGAGAGAGAGAGAGAGAGAGAGAGAGAGAGAGAGAGAGAGAGAGAGAGGGGTGAGAGATTTCTTTTCCAGACTCCCGTAGTTTTTGGGTGTCTTGGGCGTGGTGTCGCGGTGCCCAGCTGATTAGCCCAAGGCAGTCCCCTAATGTGAGCCACAGGTGTTACGCTCTCTCTCTCTCTCTCTCTCTCTCTCTCTCTCTCTCTCTCTTTGTTTCTGTCCCTCTCTCCTTCCCCTTCGGTATTTTGCATGCAGGGCTCGTCATCAGGTTATGCCACGGGAAACACAAGAGTCCTCATCACCATCGGATCAAGGACGCCTCGCAGGTGCTCCTCATGGGTCATAGCCTTGCCCCGGCCTCTTCTTGATTCACAGTAAGGACGGGGATGTGGGACTGCATAACTTAAATACATCCAGGGTTAGATAATGAAAGAAGTATTAATATAAACAGCAAATCTACATGTATCATCCGGGTTTTGGGGCTGCATAACTTAGGTACTGCCAAGGCTAGATAATGACAAGTATTGGATCTATGCAGCAAAATAGTGTGAACCATCCGCAAAAACAAGCGTGTGAATCAGTGAGGAATCCTAGATCTGCCAGAGAGATAGATATAATAGCGCAGTTTAGAATAAGATAATTGGAGGTAACAGGAGAAGCATGAAAATCGCTCCAAGGACTTCACAGGACGACATAATGGCGAGAAATCTTTGGTAATGTAACGCGACGGCAATTATAAAACGCAGAAAAACATTTACCTCTTACCTGGTTTCAGTTAAATGCGCAGGTTAAGTGTTCATGATCGGTCTCGCAAATTTCAAGACTAGAAAAACTATTGCTATACTTCAGAGCGGCAAATATACGTATCTTGGAAGAAAAGTTTTTTTTTTAAATTATATATACTTATCCTGCAGAAAGAGCATTGAACCAGACTTAACTCATCTTACATTCCGAGCACGTCAAGGGCACTCATATCTTGACACCGGTAGGGCTTTCATCATAGCAGTTAACATACGTATCAGAAGCCACGTTAGAGAAGCCTTACACTTTCTTCCTACTCCTTCCTGCCTTCCTGATCCCTTACTCTTCCTACTCTTCCTTACTTTCAATATAAGCTCTTTTTTCCTATTCTCTTCCTTCCCTATTCTCCGTATTCCTTTGCACACAGATATCGATAGTTGCGTATGTAATCAGACTCTTCTTGTGTGCTCTTCACCGGGGAACTTGAGTGTAATAAAGGTCTTTGTACGCCCAGAAATATTATTACTGGTTGTTACCTGTCCAGAGTAAACATTTGATAGCTGAGGAACAAAAGATGACCTGTAGAGTTCGGTTCAAGGACTGACTACATAATTGGAAGTAGCATTTGGGAGTGGCCTGCAATTGTGTGAATCTTCGTAAAGTTTGTCTTGATCAGTGTTTGTCTGTTTGGGTCTGTTTGTTTTCTCTCTCTCTCTCTCTCTCTCTCTCTCTCTCTCTCTCTCTCTCTCTCTCTCTCTCTCTCTCTCTCTCTCTCTCTCTCTCACACACACACACACACACACACACACACACACACACACACACACACACACACACACACACACACACACACATGCCTTCTTCACTAACGTTCCTTCCTGTCGTAACCTCAAAGTGGAGACGACTGCCGCTGCTTCGCTTCACGCTCAAGTTCACGTTTATACCACCTTAAACCTCGTATTTTCCTCGTCATTGCCCCTTTGCTTGCAGCCTTCAGTCTTTCCGACAGCTTAAGCAATGGAGGCTGGCGGGTCTGCGGGTCCGCGGGTCGGTCAGCGGTGGAGGGAGGCCAAGAGGAGCCCACGGGAGAAGCGGGAAAAAATTAATGTGCATAAATTTCTTGCAGAGCAAATTCATGAAGCATAATTGTGGTAGTGTCTGTCCTATATTAAGACTACGACCATTTCCACGGCCTTGGTAGTTATTACCTTTTTATAGTAAATGTAAATTTTAATGCTTTGTACCAAGAACACGCAGTGGGCACTTTAAAGATATGCTCATACATGCCCAGAGAAGGGGCTGTTCTTCGGAACTTAATGACGACTTGATGCCGATTTATATTAGAAGTAAGAATCGTTTGATCAAACTTCCTCTGAGACAGGAAAATGCTACGCTCTGAAGAACGGCTAGTATTATACGTCAAGGATAAATTTATTAAGATATTCAAAAAGATTCGGAGGAGATTATCATCTCACAGCTACCTGTACGAGTTTTCCACGAAACAAGTGTATCAAAGTATGCACCGTGGCTGAATGCTGCGTCTGGCTTACCTCACAGCCTCTCACGAGCAGCGTGGCGGCGGTTTTATATGGGTAGCGATGGCTGGGCGGTGGGTGGTATGTGCCTTATGCGGCTGCCCAGGGCGGGGGCAGCCAGGCGTAGCACCGTCACCCCACCACCAGCACGCCTCGCTGCCTCCGTCTTGCCACACGCCCGAACACTTGTTTTCTTTCTTTGCACTGTGCAATCGGAAACCATTACGACAACCCCCTCGTAAAATTATGATCGTGTTCCATCGTCAAGTGCCGTTCCGTGCGTGCGTCCGTGCGCCGCAGGAGGTGCTGAGACGTGTGTGTGTGCTGTCACGACGTTGCCTTTCAAAAACATTTACTACATCGTTCTTTGACGACTAAAATTGTTGAAGTCGGGCTACCGGGCTTGCTTGGCGCTCCGCAATTAGTCCCTGCTGCTCATCGTTATAACTTATCAGTTCCATTAACTACCCTTACCTCCCACTCCGTATACGGTATTTTCAACTTTCCCAATAGACCATATTCCATAGGAGACACATTTCAGCTTACCTCAGTTTAGGAGTTAATAAAACCCACAAGAGTGAATTATTCACCCTGTTCAGTATATTTAAAAACATGGAAGAGTCCTCTATTTAGACAGTTTTTATTACAGTTTGAAATGTTTGCGAAATTCAGCAATAAATACTGTCTAGTTCCTACCCCCAAAAAAATAGGACGAAATTGAGTTCTGATGAAATCTCGCTCAATGACGATTCTTTATTTTCAATGATAACGTCTTACACATATAAGCTGATGTTCATATAATTCATTTTCCATTAGAACTAAGCTGTCATTCTTCAGTTATTAAATTTTGCAGCAGACGAGGTAGCATTGACTTAGCCGACCCCTCTTGACATTTCCTTGGGTGGCCGAGGGTGGCGCTGTCTGTGTAGGACATACCACCCATTCATCCTTCCTCTGGGACATATGTTAGGCTTCACCCCCGCATGTTTAGTTTCTGCTCAGTCATCAACCCTAATTGGCAGTAAGTTTCGTGGGAGTTAAAACCCTCATTTGCAATAAAAGGAGGGGAGTGAGGTCCGTAGATTAAGACAATAGCGGTGCCTCCTTCCTACCTCCCGGATCTTCTAAGTGATGGAGATGAAGCTGAGACATGAGTGGCAGGCCGAGGAGGAGAGGAGATGGGAGTCGTGGGGTCCCTGCTGGCTCAGGCTCTTGCTAAGATTGTGATTGACGTTATTATGTTTCCCACCCGAGGTTGTTGTGTTTGATGTCTGTATGCAGGTGGGTGAGGACGCTTGCTTGGCTGGTTTATTATTTGCTTGGCTCACGATTGGCGTGTCGAGGCCTTCCCATCAGTCCTACGAGGAGGGTTCCCTGTAAATACCCGTCGGCCCGCCACCTGCCTGCCTGGTCCGAGCGCGTGACTGACGGGTATGAGTGTTTGCTGCGGCCCATGATGTGTGTGGGGGTGGGAGAGTATGTGTGAGATGGGGAAGGGGATGTGTGGGGGGGGGGAGAAGGGTTGTGTGTGTGTTTGTGTTTGCTGTGTGTGGGGAGGGGGTTGTGTGGATAGGTGAGTGTTTGTGTTTGTTTGTTTGTTTTGTGTGTGTGTGTATTTGTGCGTTTCTGCAGTGCTATCATTTAAGTACTACATATTTATATATTTTACTTTTACACTGATACTGTTTATGGCCATCTTCTCTATTTATTTCAATTTATCTCTCTGTCTACCTCTTTGTATATATCTTTTAACATTTTATTTTCCCTAAATTTCACTTCTCTATTTCCCGCCTTCCACTCTTTATCTTATTTTATCCCTCTATTAATTTGTTTTTACAATGCTGTCGTCTCCTATTACTTTTATCTTTTCTTATTTGACTTTTGCTCCCCAGTTCCTGTCTTCCCTCCCGTCTTATTCCCTTCATTTTCCATTCTTCGTTTCTCTCATCTTTTATCTGATATTTTCCAAGACTTGTACATTCCTCCAATCATCACGTTATCTCTTACCATCTTCCTCATCTTCTATATTCCAGTTCTTTTTCTTTCCTGTCATCTTCTCTTACTCATACTTCATTATATTTTGTCATATATATCATCTGTAGTTTTCCAGGGTTGTAATCTCATACTGACCGTTATGTTATCTTTTATCATCCCTTCCTTGTCTTCTGTCTGCTAACTCATGCTGCTTCTCATAATTTGGCCGCTTATTATCTCCCTGCACTTGTCCTCTGTCATCTTATCTCAGCCCTTCTCCCAATTAGTCTATCGCCCATTATGCATCCCTTGTCTTCTACTTCCTTATCCTCCCAATCATCCTCCCATCCATGGCTTTATCTCCTACATTTCGGCTCTCGTCCTGTACTTGCATCTCATTTTCTGACTCATTTGTTTATCTTCTATCTCCTAGTTCCTCTCCTCCCAATTCTTCATCCCAGGCTTCTACATTTCGGCTCTCCTCCTCTACCTGCATCTCATCTTCAACCTCATTTGTTTATCTCGTCCCGTCCAGATCTTATCAACCCACTTCTTCACCTTCAAGTAACTCCCCTCTCTGCTCCACCTCGCTGCTCCTGTAATTCACTCACTTCGCCCTGCACTGCATCAACGGTAACCTGTTTGCTCAATTTTCTCATCAGCAAATTTCGGTGAGCTGAGGATGAACGCTTGTTATCCAGAACGCATCCGTGTCCGATCATCCATTCCTGAGATTAATTGAGATTCATGAACTTGGTTTTTCAAATGCTTTCTCAAATTCAACATGCATATTCGTCGGTTCATAACATCTTTATGGAGGTCTCTGTCTGTCTGTCTGTCTGTATGTATGTATGTATGTATGTATGTATGTATATATGTGTATGTATGTATGTATGTATGTCACACACACACACACACACACACACACACACACACACACACACACACACACACACACACACACACACACATGTTGGATATCTTGGCAAAACGAAAAAAAAAAAGCTTACCAGATGCCCCGCGGGTGCTGGGTACGGGAGGAGGGTTAAGGCGACTGGCTGGACAGGTTAGCAATTATAGGGGTGCCCAGCCTGCCTGTAGGGACAAGACTGGGGTGAGGGATGAGGGTGGGCAAGGGAGGAGGAGTAGGGGCGGAGGAGTGAGAGGTGAGAAAATGCCCCTTGGTTATTCTTTGAGTAAAAAGTATTGCCTTAGCAGGAGGGACAAAGCCATGAATCAAAGAGGAGGAAAAATGTAAGTCTGATGCGCGATCGTGGGAAAAGTTTAATCTTGGAGAGAGAGAGAGAGAGAGAGAGAGAGAGAGAGAGAGAGAGAGAGAGAGAGAGAGAGAGAGAGAGAGAGAGAGAGAGAGAGAGAGAGAGAGAGAGAGAGAGAGAGAGAGAGAGAGATCAGCATACAACTGATTCGAAAAAGATCTAAGAGGATACTCGTCAGGAAGATCTAAGATGCACAAAAAGAAGAATGCAAAAAAAAAAAAACAGGAGGAGGAAGAGGAGGAGGAGGAGGAGGAGGGAAAGGAAGAGTAAAAAGTGAATTGACTGAAAAAAAAAGGCTAAAAATCATGAAGAGGAAAGACCAAATTGATAAGACTAACGAGAACTGAGTGTATGGGACGGAGTAAGAAGAGAAGCTGAAGAAAAAGAGCTTGGAGGAGGAGGTTGAGATGGATGGAGGAGAAACAGGAGCAGAAGGAGGAGGAGTAGGATGAGGAGGACGTGTCAGGAATCTCGAGCGAACACCGGTGGCGTGCACGTCTTCTGAATTTGAAGCTTGCAATGAAGAGCGGCGTTATCGACACCTCGGATCGCCACGGAGAGCGAGAAAAAATCGGAATTGGAAGCGGCAGAACCTTCCTTTGCAAGCCACCAAGGTAAGCGTGCGTGGCAAGTCTCGTCCAATCAGCCTGGTATCCCACCCGTCAAAAAAAAAAAAAACGAAAAATGACTGAAGGCAGAGCGTAACGTATAATCGATGTTCAGCCGCAGCGCAGGTAAGGAGTTAAAAAAAAAAGACACGGGAACAATGAATTATGTAACGGTAGCCGGGTCGGGGGAAGTTAAGTCCACATGTCAGGATAATGAAGCTGAAGGAGATGTAAGGCGGTGCTGCGGGAAGGGTCGGGGCTGAGATATAGCGGTCATATTATTAAACCTTTCGGCCCTCAAGCACACACATTTGACAAGGCTTTCATAGGAGTTTTAGGCATTTCCATAGGTAGTTTTATGACCCTGGTGGTAGTTTAACCCTTCCTCTGTACCATGAACGTAGTAAAACACTCATTAGAACCCGACTGATCTCCTTTTCGGCCTTTGGAAGTAGTTGATGTGAAGATGGAAGCGTCTGACAGTACCGACGTAAGACTGAAGAGGGAAGGGGAAGGCCGTGCGTGCTAGCGAGGGAGGGCGTGGAGCAGGGTACATTTAGGGGAAGGTATGGGAGGCGATGGGGTAGACGGGGCAATCAGGTGCATGTAGGGAGTAGCCGCAGGTGTGTCAGGTTGATGTTACGGCTGAGCTAGGGAGACGCAGAGGCCCTGAAGGTAGGTTAGGGACGTAAAGGTGCTCGTGTATAGGTATGTAGAAGTTATTGAGGTAAGAGGTATAATAAGAGTATGGAGGATTGTAACGCGCATGGCCATATGAGGAAGCTACGGACATAAAGGTGGTTTTTGTGTAGCTGTCTGAGGCTTATAGAGATGGAGAGGTATTTGAGATATGATACTAGAGAATAAAAATTAGTTCAGTAGAGGGTATAAGGAAAGAGAAACCGGATATAAAAATGTTCAGGGTGTAGTTAGAAGAGCACAGGTCAGGTGAGGAGGCGAATACCTAACTACGTGTCAAGGGGCGATGACAGTGTATGAATGGTTAATAGCGCGAGCGATACTGAAGGAACGCCTGGAGCATGGCAGAACACGTGGCGATAGGTATGTGGACAACTGAGAAGCGGAGATTGATAGGGAAAGATAACTTTTACTAAAAGTGTAGTGAAGTAGAGAGTGCTGGAAATATTAAAGAATATAACGTAAGGCTGTTATGGCGAAAGGGGAAAGATGTGGTGAATTGTGAATGAACTAATGAAAGGTTGTTTTAGAAGAAAAGTAGAAGAATATGGTGTGCATCACATGTGTGGGAGGCCTCCTCTCGCACAGCTCTACTAAATTGGATGGAGTCAATGGTCCTTCTCATTAACTCCACTACTCTAACCACCTGTTTCGAACATATCAAAGTCCTCTGCAATGTTTCTTCTCTTGCTGTCTTTTACAATTTCTTTCATGCAAACTAGTCTTCTAAAATTGCTAACTGCATGCCTCCAACCCTCCCGTGGCCTTGGTGCACAAGGCTTTCCTCCAAGCTCATTTATGTGCTGCTTAACTTGCTGATGTAAGAGTTAACCAGTATCTTCACTCTTTCATTCCTTTCACTAGTAAACTCTGGAATAGACTTCCTTCTATTACATTTCCTCCTTTTTGCAACTTTTAACTCTTTCTGGAGAGCTGTTAAGTACATCTAAAATAAGATACTGCGTTATCCCAGGATTTCCTGTATTACCTCTACTTTTGCAGGCATTTTGTTATTCAGCCTTCACTTGCCTCTTTTAACGTAAAAAAAGTAGTCGAGGAAAACTTTTTGTAATATAGCAGAAATACTTATAGAGGAGGAAAAGTGTCTTGAACAGTGAGGAGTGGATTTTCGGGTGGAGTGAAGATTGAGGTGGAATTTTAGGGGCACTGGGACAGTAGTGTGCATTGTCTGGCAAGTGGAGGACGGAAGGAAGGGTGGGGGGTGGCAGGGTTTATCAGGTGTGTGTATGTGGGGGGGGGGGGGGGTGCAGGTGCGGCGCCAGGTTGGGAGGCAGAGGCTGACCGGGGGGTGGGAGCCAAGCCTTAGCCAAGCCCGGGCTCCGGGGTGGCGGGCAGCAGGTGCATCAGTCAAGGCTGGTCGGGACGTGGTCGGCTAAGCAACAAGCATTATTTATAGACTGTCCACCGCCCGACCCAGAGCTGGAAGCGACACATTCATGACCAAATTAGCCTCCAGGCCTTTTATGCAAATTTGATGGATTTTGATTGCGTATAAACAAACCATAAAAAAGAACAAGAACATGCACACTCACCCATTGGAATTTAATTTACGCACGGTAAGATGCGCATACTAATTAGTGTACACATAAAATGACGAGCGAAAAAAACGGCAAAACACCATACACCAAGAGGAGGGCCATCTGCATGGCTTTTATGAAGGTGTGAGTGGCGGCACAAACATTCCGGCGCTGAGCAGTACTGTGTAACGCCTTCCAGCTGTCATTTGTGTTTACGTGTGTGTGTGTGTGTGTGTGTGTGTGTGTGTGTGTGTGTGTGTGTGTGTGTGTGTGTGTGCGTGCGTGCGTGCGTGCGTGCGTGCCTGCGTGCCTGCCTGCCTGTGTGTGTGTCAGGCAACATTCTTTTCTCGGTGAACACTACTCGTCACGTCGCAGGGCGGGGTGGTGCGGGGCGCGGCGCAGGTCCTGGGTGCCGGCGAGGCTTGTGGGCGAACGAGAAAGGGAATATAAATTTTGAGCGACCAATAATGCATCAACGAAGCCGATGCTATCGGCCGCCAGTAAGAACAAAAGTGTTCGTCTTTATCAGCCTTCCTAACTTTTCATGTTGGTTTAGTATCTCGTGCAGTCTTAATATAATACTTTTTATATATAGCAGAATATTTATTACCTTTGGAGGACATTGATCACAATTTACGTCAAGGATGTAGTCAGTATACTATTTTCCCCACCGGCGTCCTCGTCCCGCTCCGCTCCGAGGCTCATAACCTGCGCTGCTTCACACGGCGACATCTTAATGGATACTACGCAACACTCGCGGGCACGCAGTATTTTAGCCTTACCAAGCAGGCACCCCATTTTTCACCTTCCCTTGATAGCCTTCACTTGTAAAGGTTATATTTTCCCTTCTTTCGCGTGACATAACTCTAAATGATCATTAGCAACGCTTTACACACATCCAGGGTCCCCCATTTCTCCGTCAGTGTCCCGCAGTAAGTAGGAGGTGGCTCTTCACGTCCACCCGCGGCACCGTGTAAGGGCCATAATTTAGCTCCGCCGGCGACATGATATGACGGGCGCTAATTTACATCTTCTTAGCCGCTGAACGAGACTCCCCCCGAAGCGAAGCGTGTGTTGTGTTGGTGTTGTTCCTCTTCTGCTTGTTAGGGCCGTGTTGTGTGCGTGTTTGTGTCTGCGTGTTGTGAGCCCCTGTGGTGTTGTGCGCGGTAGTGTTTCGTTGGTGTTGTTCCTCTTCTTGCTAGGGCGGTGTTGTGTGTGTGTTTGTGTTTGTGTGTGTTTAGAGTTCCTGTGCTGTGTTGTGAGGTTTTTTTTTTCTGATCTCATGTGTCTTGCCTTAGGACACGATGCCGCCTCAGATGTTTTTTTTTTCCCGTTTATGAATCTTTTGTGTGTGTTTGTGTTGTGAATCCCTGTAGTGTGTTGCAAGCGGGAGTGTCTTTTTTGTTCGCTCTGTCTCAGATGTCTTGCCTGAGGACACTCTGCAGCCCCAGATATTTAGTTTTTCTTTTCATGAGTCTTTTTTTGTGGCACTTTATAAATCAAGCAATTTTGTTACTGAGTGGACAAATTCCCTCCGGTGGATTCCTCAGTTTGGTCGATGTGGTTGGTTAGGTAAACAAGATCGGGATGCGCCGCGGGACACAGGAATGCAAACCCCGAGATAATAGAGCGAGGTTGTTCCCTAATGAGTGAGTCGCCGCTTTCGGAGAAATTCATACATGGATGTTTAAGGTGTAGGAGGAAAAAAAGTGGATCCCGACCAGTTCCCGTCCGTCTGTGGCCCTCCAAGGCGTGTGTGAGCTGCAAGGGTTTCCAGTTCCTTTCCAAACGTTCCTCAGCGAATGAAAGACCCTCCTCAATGGGGCACTTTTGGTTCGGATAAATTAAGTGACTGTCTTTCTGCATTTTAGGCAACTCTTTCAAGATAATGTTTCTGCGATTGTTTTGACTGGACGCTTTTCATAATGTTTTTGACTGACCGTTTTCTCTTCTTTTTTTGCAGGAAGGAGACTAATGAATAGGAAAGAAAAATAAATGCTGCTCCAATGAGACATAAGTCGATTTCCACAGAGGACAAAGGCCGGCCCCAATGCGATGGTAAGTGTGACTGTCATTTGCTATGTTTTCGGGGGTCCTGTTCAGTTTAGAGTTTATTTTTCCTTTTATGGGTGAATACTATCTCCAGTATAATATTAACAGTGTTAGCAACTGGGAATGGGAAGTGGAAAGAAAAGTATATGATACGGTTTTTTTTTACCGTTGCCCTAGTTTATATAAGGTGGGCATCACTGACATGTCTTAATAGTAAGAAACCATTCATTACATCATAAAGCATTAGATTCCTGGAAAATAAAACCTTCGCTTATCTCCAAAGTAATCCGACTTTCCTATTATCCATCCTTTTCCTTCTACCCTTAATTAACCTTATAAGACCCATAAAAAAAATAGTATGCCTCAAACCTTGAATATCCCCTGCCTATCGCCTTGCCCTCTTATTAACCCTGTCTTTTCTCCAACGCTGTTCCTCCTTTTCTTCTCTCCCTCTTTGCTCCAGTAACAAACTCTCCACTTCAAGTCTTCTCATACTCCACCCATCACCACGTCCTCTCAACAAGCCCATCCGCTCCCATGCCGCCTCCCTCCACCCTTGCTCCCATACGCTCCATGTTCTAGCCCTCCCAGTCGTAGCCGCCTTCCTAATTATGTTCTGGTATCCTTTGAACGACCGGGATCATAAATTAGTCCCTCCTAGCTTACAGGCAGCTCACTTAACGCATTATCTCGGAGCTGAGTGCCGCCGCCACACGCAGCTCGCTAGTGCTTGTGTCCCTTCGGTGGTAATTGTCCCCGGGAACCCTCTCATCAACGGTCCGGTAATGACACGGCCGGGACTCCTAACAGCCTCGCCGCCGTGTAATCTGTGGTAACCTAAGTCCATTTGTAACGAGGAAGCTGCCGGGTCATGGAACGCCTCCGTCCCGTCCAGGCTCGCCGCTGATCCTCCCGTGACGGCCCGATGCGACACGCCTGGCTGTTCGCCGCCCGGCCACCACTCGCGGCGCCCGGTAATTGAGTTGGAGGGAGGAAGGAAAAAAACAATAGATTTGCTTGAAATGCACCCTCGTAAATTTTCAGTGATAGTTCACGGTATAGCAACGGTGATGGTTAATGCGGAAGGGGAGAAGTAATGCGCTGGTCCGAGGTGTGGCATTAGCTTCTACGCCCCCCGCCCACCCACCCGCCACCCGTGGGATTGCTTGTATATGGGTGCCGATGTACCCCTTGCTGCAGGTGGAAAGGTTTTATTAAGGGTATCTTGTTGTGATTACCTGCGTCCAGCCTCGCCGTCCCTGGCAACGCCGCATGCCACGACGCCTCCTCGGTTACGTGGTGTCCCGCCCGGCACGCCTCGGTGACCAGCGTGAGTGATGGAGGAGACGCCCGCCGCCTTGGTCCCACTCCTCCTCCACCAGTGAAAGAATCAAGGACAAATTCGCGTCAATTAATCATAGCTGGGAAACGCATCGCCTCAGGGATTTGCAGAAAAAGGGATGTAATTCATGCCTCTCTGACAGCCCAAAGGGAATGTCTCTGAGGCTGCCTTCAAGCCAACATATCTCACTTTTTTGTGTAGGTGTGTAAGGAAAAGATAGATTAATAGTTAGATAGATAGATAGATAAATAGATATTTACTGATAGAGATAGATACACACACACACACTCTCACACACACACACACACACACACACACACACACACACACACACCTTGCCAACCAGCACAAGAGGTGGACTTGCCGCTCCCCCGCTCGTATCCCGTCCCTCTTTTCATCTTTCCCTCCCCAGCCCGTCCCCCGGTGCAGCCTCTTTCACGAGGGAGATTTATGGAGGTAAGGTCGTATCTCCTGACTCAGCGGGGCTCACGACAAGACCTCATCACCATTTGCAGAGAATAATTACACTGGTTCAACGGCAAATGTGTGAGGCGGTAACCATAGGGGTGTGATTATCGTTTTGGAAAGTGTGACCATAGGAGAGAGAGAGAGTGTGTATGTGTGTGTGTGTGTGTGTGTGTGTGTGTGTGTGTGTGTGTGTGTGTGTGTGTGTGTGTGTGTGTGTGTGTGTGTGTGTGTGTGTGTGTCGTCTCAGTGATATGTGTAACCGGTTCAGATGTGAGAGTCGTTCTTTTTTATCTGTGAGTGGTCGTGGGAGAACCGCATGATAGAGGGTGTCACAATAATGGTTCGGTGGTAGCAGTGGTGGTGGTGGCGGTGGTGGTGGTGGTAGTGGTGGTGGTGATAGTGGTAGTGGTGGTGGTAATGGCAGTTGTGGTTTTTAGGGATAGTGTTTATGTTGATGGTGATGGAGGTGATAGCGAATTTGAAATGTGATTTTCTCTCTCTCTCTCTCTCTCTCTCTCTCTCTCTCTCTCTCTCTCTCTCTCTCTCTCTCTCTCTCTCTCTCTCTCTCTCTCTCTCTCTCTCTCTCTCTCTCTCTCTCTCTCTCTCTCTCTCTCTCTCTCTCTCTCTCTCTCTCTCTCTCTCTCTCTCTTCTCTCTCTCTCTCTCTCTCTCTCTCTCTCTCTCTCTCTCTCTCTCTCTCTCTCTCTCTCTCTCTCTCTCTCCTCCTCCTCCTCCTCCTCCTCCCTCGCACTCTGCCAGCCGTACTGAGCGGAGGTTGATAATTCATGCAATTACTGAAAAACTCGACTTCATTTTGATCACAGAAACATGGCTAAATACGCGTGACAAGCATCAGTTAAGTGAAGTAGCTATCAATGGTTACAACGCGTTTGCTAAGTGTCGTCTACACAAAAAAGGTGGAGGTGTAATAATATATGCTAAAAGTAATTTAGAAGTCATTCAGCTTAACACAACCGAAACAGAGGCTTATGATTAATTGTATGTACAAGCGACGATCAATAATGAAAAGTATGTTCTGGGCGTAATTTACCGACCTCCTAAATCAAATGAAGACATTGATGGAAATCTCTACGCAGAGATAAATAAAATTATCAGAAACAGAAATGCAATAACATGCGGCGACTTCAATAACCCCTCTGTTAACTGGTCTGCATTCTCTGCCGACAGGGAAGGAGCTAGATTAACAAATTTTGCGCAAGATAAATTTCTTTATCAAACAGTTACCATGCCGACGCGAGGAAATAACATTCTGGATTTAGTCTTCACGACCGACAGCCACCCCATAACCGCCTGTGAGGTCGGCGAGCCATTTGCAAGCAGTGACCACAACATAATCAGATGAGTTTTAAATATTGAAACAAAAGCACGAGAAAACACCAACACTATTCATAGTTTACGTGAACGATTTAGAGACTGATATCCTGTCAAAAGTAGCCAAATTCGCCGACGACACCAAATTAGGAGGTACGGTAACGAACAGTAAAAATTGCGAGAACATTCAATCAGACTTATTAAGACTTGCCGATTGGAGCGAAAAATGGCAAATGTGTTTCAGCGTAGATAAATGTAAAGTAATGCACAGAGGTGAAAAGAATCCTAACTTTAAATATCATCTTCAAGGACATGAGCTCAGCGAAGTAAAACAAGAAAAAGATCTTGGTGTCATTATCAGTAACACTCTTAAAATGAGTGATCAATGTTCTGCGGCGAGTAAAAAAGCCAATATGATTCTAGGATTAATCTCAAGAAACTTTGATTATAAATCACCCGAACTTATGAAGAGATTATATTAAGCATTTGTAAGACCACACCTAGAATATGCCGTTCAGTTCTGGTCACCGAATTATATAAAAGATCAAGTTTTGCTAGAAAGGATACAGCGACGAGCAACCAAACAAATTCCAGCGCTCCGTAACTTGACGTATGACGAGCGTTTAAAGCGTTTAGTGATGTTTTCTTTAAAGAAGCGAAGAGTAAGAGGGGACTTAATTGAAGTGTTCAAAATCCTTGATAGATTCGAAAACATTAACCCAGATAGTCTGTTTCAGAGAGACACCAACACAATAACACGCAGCAACGGTATGAAGTTAAAGGGAAACCGATGTAACGCATTGGCGCGCAGAAGTTATTTCAATAATAGAGTCGTCGATCACTGGAATAGACTCCCACCGTCAGTAGTTAGCGCACAGAGTATTAATAGCTTCAAGTCTTCATTGGATAAGTATTTCAGGGATATAAAATTTTACTGACCCTTTTTCATATGTTTCAGGCAGTGAGGTGTGGGAACAGTAAGGTTAACAGGATACTGGAGCGTACCCCTGTACCGAAGGTAAACGAGGATCAAGCCTCTACCGGTAACCCCTGAAACTACATCTCACCCCATTGTGAGCAGTCCAATTTAATACTAGCTTTTATTTATTTATTTATTTATTTTTATTTTTATTTTTATGATTCAACTACATACAGTGTTTACTGACCCTTTTTCGTTTGTCTCAGGCAGCCTGCAGCACAAGTACAACCTGAAGACATTAGTTTCCCCCACAGCTTAGGTCACCAGTAGCGTAAGTTAAGGGTAGTAATTTCCTCTTATTTCTCTCTTTACTGTAAAATTTCCATGTCCCTTTCTTCCTTAAAGGCACATGGTGTTCTCTTTTAACTGTTTCCTGCCGGCACATTGCCGGAGGGAGAGGTGGATGGGGAGGAGCCTTCATCTATTCTGTCCTGTCCTACCACACGTAGTTTACTAGTAGTAGCGGTAGTAAACAGACACCCTCGCCATAGACCGACAGGTCTTCTGGTGTCTGTTCTTCCTACGTATCCTATGTATGTATTCCTCCTCCTCCTCCTCCTCCTCCTCGTCGTCCTCTCCCTCCCTCCCTCACTCCCTTACCCACCAAGCTCAAGTTTATAATGCATCGTTTAAAGAGCTGCCCATCAACATCCGCCATAAATTCTCACTATAAGTCCGCCATCGATGCTCCAGACAGCTTCATCCAACGCTCAGATCACCGCGCAGCATGACTTACCGAGCTCGCAGGGCAGCGGATAGAAGGCTAGAGGGTTGGTCCGTCAAGGTGCAATCTAAATGGGTATGATTCATGAGCCGGGTGGAAGTGCTTCTGGGTTCTCGATCCAGACCCTCCTGTATGTAAACTAATAGCTACTTTGAACTTGTATTTATATTTGACTGTTTGTGTTGTGTAGATTTTATATCGTTTTAATCCATTTTGAAGTTTGAAAAAATTATCTTGGAAGATATGAACAGTGAATGAGGAAGTAAAAACGAATGTCGCATGTCATTACTGGTTAGTGATGACCAACAGAGGCACAGAGGGGTTGAAACTGCGCGTCTGTTTCGTCACTTCCCGACTCTTACACTATTCATGGGGTAAACACTACCACATTATCAGAATACAAAACATTACAAAAAGTGGTCGCATTTGTTTCATCACATCGGAGCCTCGTAAGACAGACCAATTGTTATTTCACCTCGGTTCTGTTAGTCCTAAAGGCGGTCGTACGTCCTTGTGTTCTCTGACAAGGAACCTGACCATTATAAACCCACAACATTGATTTTTTGTTAGTCTTTTATGCCTAAGGGAAGGAGGAGGGAGGCACAAAACACGGGAATCTGGCGACACCCACGTATGTTTTTTACCCTCTCCCTCTCTTCCTCTTCCTCGAACAAGAATAGGATAATTTTGACCATCCACACGTCGACATAATCCTAAGGGAAAGAGGAGGAGGAGGAGGAACATGACACCCGAAGTCTGGCGGTACTCATATATTTTTTTCTTACCTTCTCACTCTTCCTCCAACAAGATAGTAGGATCATCTTAACCATCCGAAATTGACCTCTCTCTTGGCCACTCATTTTTACTTTCTATATATTAGCAGTGATTTGCGGGTTTTTTTTATCTATGTTTGCCCTTGTGATGCTTTCATTACTATGCAAAAAATCCACACGTCGAAACACTCCTGCGAATGTCCCCTTCACTAGTTCTGCCGGGTTGTATAGGCGTTGTCGTATCTCCTACACACCCACAAAAAACTGACTGAAGCCCTGTAGGATTTGTGACAGTAGATTTTTGTGTGTAGGAAATGTGCTGTATCTCTGTAGTAGGATATATGTCACTACTCTAAACACTGCTAAAGTTGTAGGAGCTGTGACGTGTATGAAATGTGTCGTAGGATATGTGGCGCACTCTTGCTCTGTCAACACGCGGGCGGCCGAGGCGTGCGTGTCGGCCTGGTGACTCGATGACAGGTCTTCATTAGCGTCCCTGTAGCCCAATGCCGCGGCGGAATGGGGAAAAAAATTAATAAGCCGGAATTTGTGTCGACGGCCGTGATTGTATATTGATTAGAGGCTTGAAAAAGATGGATGTTTGGAAATCACCCACCGAACCAGAGACCAAACACGCATACCATGGCCTTTGTTATTATTGTTATTATTCCCGAACATAAATTTTTCAATCTTCATATATTATTATCTTCCTCCGCTGAATTATTCTCGTTTGTGACTTTTTTTCTTCGCTATCTCTACGGATGTTATTTTTTTATAAATTTTCTTCATCATAATCTATTCCCTGTTCTCATTTCCATCTGTTTCATCATTCATATTTCACTCCTTCGCCTTATCCGAGGTAGATGATTATGAAATTGGTAGACAGATAGATAGTTAAAGAGATACATAGATGGACAGATAGATAGATAGATAGATAGATAGATGGATAGATGGAGAGAGAGAGAGAGAGAGAGAGAGAGAGAGAGAGAGAGAGAGAGAGAGAGAGAGAGAGAGAGAGAGAGAGAGAGAGAGAGAACAAACAGACGGACAGGCGGTGACGCAGGGACAGGCCAGGTGTTGTGATGAGCGAAACAACACTGTCATTTAACCGCAAGGTGGCCTGTCGAGGGGTTGCTGACTGTGCTTCACCTGTGTTTACCTGCCACTTGAGTCACCTGCTTGTCACCCCAGTCCCCCGCAAGAACAGCATGACGAAAGATATGTATGCTTTTATCTTTTTACCTCACTACTTAATCTTCGTTCCTACATTTCCTTTCCAACGTGTTACCTAGCTGTTCACGTTCATTCTTTCGTCCCTTATCATTTTTACCTTCTTTTTCTTCTCTTTTCTTTTACCTCTGTCCTCCTCCCCTTCCTCCTCCTCTTTCTTCGTTTCGTTCTCTCTTTCCGCCTTGTTCTTTTAAGCTTTTAACACTCATTCTTTGTTTCCTTGTCATTAAACTATTAACTCCTTTTTATTCTTTCTCCTTTCTTATTCTTTTCTTTTCCCCCTCTGCCTCCCCCTTGCCCTTCTCCACTTGTCTTGCTTATTTCCTTTCCAGCTTGTTAACACTCATTCTTTCTTCCCTTATCATTTTCACCTTCTCTTTTCATTTTACCGCCATTTACTGCTCCATTACTCCTCTACCACCTCCTCCTCCTCCTCGTCCTCTTCCCTCTCCGCCTCCACTTTCTTTTTCTCCTCCTCCTCAGCGGGTTGCAAATTACGGTTCGGTCAGGCAGCATAACCTGGACACTGGAGCGTAACCCTCAATATTTCATGCACGGTTAGTTCTCCTCGCCCCCCTTTACTCTCGGCATGAGTGTGAGCCATATTGTCCCCGAGTGTTGTCTTTCGCTCACCGCCCGTCGCCGCTGCCCCGGACTCACCACCGAGGCGCCGCTGCCCACTTGGTAAGCTGACCGCAAGTTTGTTTTCAGATCAGCGAGGCGATGATATCAAACCATTATGTCGGCACAGCGGGAAGGAGCCCATGGGTATAGTCTTTGGTATCTCCTCCGCCGTCTCCTTCTCTTCCTTTTTTTCTTTTTATTTTCCTCCTCATCCTTCTCATCCTCCTCCTCTCCTTCATTCTACTCCTCCTCCTCCTCCTCTTCTTCCTTCCCATACTGTACCTTCTCCTCAGTCTCTTTCTCCTCTTGTTTTTTTCCTTTTTCTTTTCTTTTTTCCTCTTGCTACCTTTACAGCTCCTTATGTTTCCTATTCTTCCTCCTTATCCTCTTCTTATTCCTTTATTCCCTTCTTTACCTCTACCTCTTTCTCATCCTTCTCTTCTTACCTTTACTCCTGTCCATTCATCTCCTTCTATCCTATTCATTCTCTTCGTCCTCCTCCTCATCGTGCTTTAATCCTCCTCATCTTTATCATTTTCCTCTTCCCTTCTCCTTATCTTCCTCTTCTTATTCATGCATTACCTTCTTTTCGTCTTTACACCTGCTCATTCATCTCCTTCGATCCTTTTCATTTTCCTCGTCCTCCTCATCGTGCTTCAAACCTCCTCTCCTTTATCAAATCCCTCCTTTCTTCGCGACGCCTCAACGGCCCTCGTATACTCTGGGTCCTCGCCGCTCCGGTCGGTCGGCGAGCACTGAAGCGAGACCCGTGTTATTTCTGGACAGCTCTGATTAGTTATTCCCTTTTTGCTACACTCGCTACGTTTAGGCAAATTGCTTGAACAGATACGTGTGAACCGGTACGCCCTGAATGTGTGTGTGTGTGTGTGTGTGTGTGTGTGTGTGCGTGTGCGTGTGAGAAGGAGAGAGGGAGAGAAAGAAAAGTAATGCTCAGTTAATTAAAAGTTGTGTCGAGCCGAGTGCCGACTTACCAAACCCCCGCAATCACCGCCACACCTCACTCACCCACACGTATAATTCGAGCAAGCAAGCACACACTCATGCATTCTACCTCAGCCAGCCTCCCCTTACCCCCTTCCCCTCTCCCTCTCCGTCCTAAACGCCCACTTTAGTACTCCACACCCCACCTTCCAGCACTGTTCCTCCCTCTCTCCATTTCCCCTTCCTATTCCCTCCCAACAAAGACACGACAAAAAAAAAATCACTCAGTTCGCGTTCTCCTTTGTCTCCCGCTAAAGCCCCGCCAAAGTGGTCGCGTTTCGCACGGGGAACACCTTGCATTTTCCAATTTTACAGGCGTGGATTGGGCTTGTCGCTGTTATATTTCGGTGTGCAATTGTCTCGTGTGACAGTTGAGGTTTTATTCAGCTTGGATCAAAAACTATTGTGTCTTCTGAGAGTTTTCTTCGCACATTTTTTTATGGATGCCTTCATCGCTGGTGGAAAATAAATGTTGCCGTTTTTAGACGGAATTTACAGTGCGGTGTGAAGAACAAGTCTCCGTGTTGTCAGATATTACCTTTGGGTGTGATGCCCGGCGGTCTGAATGAGAAACACACCTTTTTGCTTCTTTGCCCTGTCTGGGTTCTGACTTTTCTTTTTCCGCGCCCCTGCCGTTCCAGCCTTCCTTCAACGTATTTCTTTTCTGTGTCTTGAGGGAACTAAGAGAGCAAAGTGGCTTGTTTCTTTATTAATTGGTTGCTTAGTATAGCTGCTCAGTATATGGATAGCTGAGGCGAGGCAGCTATTAACTCTTGGGACATCAGAGGAACCGGCAAGGGGCAGTGAGACGCCATGGCAGGCCAGCGGGGAGGCTAATAATCTGTAGTGAACGTAAAATTTATTAACCACAAAATAAACATATACAAATTTTATCGCTCCCCTTCAGATATATTATTTCTTATTAATATTGAATATATAATGAAATCTTTGCTGCTCCACTGTAGTCAAGAATCCGCCTCTGCATGTATACCAGCGGCGAAATGCAAGATAAATATGCTTACTGAATGCAGACCGCCGACGTTACCAGCTCATAAAATTATCGAGAAAACGGCGGGAGCGTGCCAGGGCGGGGAGGGGAAGGGGGGTGCGAGGCGAGCATTATGGACATTAACTGCATAACCCAAATTGCTCTCTAACAGGACACTAATTGCGTGACCAAATTAAACTGTCCCGGTAATGTTCAGGAACGTAACTCATGTAGATCATTCTGGCGCCGCCCGAATGTTTGAAATGTTTGTGATTCCGAGTATGTCTGAAATGTTCCTTTATGGTTCAGATAGACGGACGCGAAGGTTGGGCTCGGGCCATTAAGCAAATATTGTGGAAGAGAGAGAGAGAGAGAGAGAGAGAGAGAGAGAGAGAGAGAGAGAGAGAGAGAGAGAGAGAGAGAGAGAGTCGAAAACAGGCAGAGAAACACAAAAACAAACAGAAAAAGAGACAGGCAGGCGACCTACCGACCCACCGATTACTCAACCGACCGACAGACAGACAAGCAGACAGACAGACAGGAACATATACATGAGAACATTAATTGCAGAGAGAGAGAGAGAGAGAGAGAGAGAGAGAGAGAGAGAGAGAGAGAGAGAGAGAGACCTTTTGCTAAAAATAAACGTTGATCGAAAACTCTGTGATTAAAAGTTCGCTATTGCACCATATTTCGAAGTAGCCGTAAGATGAACACATGACATTTTCCATTCCAGGCGTGATGTAATGCAAGACACAAAAAAAAACAGCTTACTATACCCATTTCTGAAAGCGAATGTCCTTGCGTACTTGGAAGGCGTGAGTTAAATATTGCATGCGCGCCAAAGCTCTATTTTTTTTTTTCTGGCTCTAAAAACACACCAAGTCGTTAGCCACCTCGTCCTCGGTCCTCCTCATGCACCATTATCCCGGCCGAGAAAGGCGCGCATAAGAGGACTCGTTCCCGCGCAAAAACATCACGCGCCCAAGATATTAATCACGTGCTTCAATGCGCCGAGAATATTCATTGTTATTGCAGACACTACGCCTTTTTTTTTTTTTTTTAGATTATATTATTATCTCTCTCTCTCTCTCTCTCTCTCTCTCTCTCTCTCTCTCTCTCTCTCTCTCTCTCTCTCTCTCTCTCTCTCTCTCTCTCTCTCTCTCTCTCTCTCTCTTCTCTCTCTCATCCTCTCTCTCACCTCCCCTCCCTCTCGTGACTGCATACCCCACCATGTGCAGCGGTTCGACACAGGTTAATTAGTTTATTCAGGTGTTGATGCTCGTTGGCCCCACTCGTCCCATTCAATTACCGGGACAGCTATTGGACGACCAACAGGTGGGCGTAATCTGATGGCGAAATAATTAGCAAGACACTAATTACGACGTCTTGAAGGAGCGGCGGCGGCGTGTAAGCTTTTCACTGTCTCGAGAAGGTTTACGATTATGCAAATTTGTCCATCCCGTATATCAAAGCGCACACACCTATGCCTGACTGTGCTAATTACCCGCCAACCAGTATAAAGAAACGGGAAAGGCGAGTTCACATACACGCCCGTGGAGGTAGTAAGGCACATAGTTCGCCCGTAGAGAGGAATAAGGAGAAGCCAAGGTGACCTCCATTCCCGCCGTTTATTGCTGAGTGTTCCTATCTGAGGCATCTCGACGGGAAACACAACAACGTCTCCCTCCTCGGTCTGATGAGAAGCCTCCATGCAGTCACTTTCATATAAGCAATACATTTTTTTCGGCCCCTCCCTGCTGGGCGTTCGTCTCCTGGCCCTGTTCGTGTCGCTCTCAATCCGTTTAAAGCGATACTGCCTTGCATTATAGAACCATGAGGAACCAATACGAGTCTAAGTTAATTGTATATTGATCTGCAAGTAGTGCCTATTATTTCCTGACTGTGGATATTGTTAGAATGGCAGAGATGCTTCTACTTGCTCTCATAGATTCCTCGTTCCCAATAAGTGTGATGGTATCGGAAAATAAGGCATGCAAATGTTGGTCGGCAGACACGGGATGGGCGGGGGAAGTCCTCGTGTTGCAACCACATGAGTGACGAGACGCAAGTACCCAGCGCCCTGCTTCCTGAGGCCCGGCAACGCCACCCAACCTCCTCCCCTTATGAAGCGGCCTGGAAGGGTCTTACAAGCGGGTGTGATGGGCAGGTGGCGGCAGCTGCATGGGCGAGCGCCGGTAGCCCTACCTCGCCTCGCCTCTCCTCTCTTCGCCTCGCCTCACCTCGCCTCTCCTTCCCTTACCCCGATTGGTACCTAACGCAAGGGCGAGGTTTTGTGGGGCTCACCTGAAAATGTGAAGCAATCAAGTGTGAGTGCTGCCCCGAGGAACTCTAGTGGCCCAAAGAAGCGCGACGAATGCGAGACGTCGACAATTACGAACGAAGATGAACTGGCCGCACTGAGATGAATCGCTGATGCCACCGTTTCTTGCTGTTGTTTCGTTGGCGTTGAGGACTTAAGCGCAGACAGATAATGCTGACGCGCACAGCAGGAACCTGACAACGCCACAAGCACGCCGTATCGAACATGATCAAGTGTGTTGAGTGATTGGCGTGTGTGTGTGTGTGAGTTTGAGTGTGTGTGTGTGTGTGTGTGTGTGTGTGTGTGTGTGTGTGTGTGTGTGAAGGAGATAATGCATTGTGTATAATATCGTGCCGAGCAGAGTAATTATTGGAGTAGCAAAGTAACCATGTATCATACTTCCATAAAGACATCATCGTCTCGGAAGAGAAACAATTTTAGCACGGAATAATACGTAGTGGCCAGAGTCTAGCATACTTATAAATCAAAGCCTGTGATGGGCACGTTATTGTCTGCACATTTACGGAGTCATGTTAATCGTGGGCCTGACATGAGGGGTTGGGTGCAGCGGCTTAGCGAGGCAAGACGAAGGAGACGACACGTCGAGGCACGGGAGCCGCTGGAGGACCCAGCTCGGTTCTGAAGGATGATAACCGGGTTGGGAAAAATTGCTCATCTTCTGTAAGGCAAAAGAGCCATGGAAGACGCTGAGGTGAGACATTTGCAGTTTGTCTCAGAGGCGATACAGCGTCCCCCTCCGTCCTGCACCTAAGCGACTGATCAACAGGGGCGAGGAGGGACTTGTACCCTTATCGCCCCCTCGCAGAAGGCCGGAGTTTGGGGTCTTATTCACCAGGATCCCGAGACTGCAGCGTCATGTATTAGATTCGGCGGAGGGCGGCTCGTGCATACCAATGGCCTGATGCAAACACTGGCCTCGATAAGAGTCTACTGGCACTTGTGTGTGAAAAGTTCGCATGTTGCACCCTCAGCAGATTTTTTTTCTGTTATAATTCTTGTGAGTTTTTACGGACGTTCATTTTAGGGTAGATTATTACCAACATCTGCAACCTAGTAATTCATCTTCATCGCCACCATCAGCAATAGCATCGTCATTTCATCCTCAGGAAAAAAAAACTTGTAACTCACACAAAAAGTATCCTTGTTCATACATCGTGAAGATCGTATTATTCTATTTGCTTCATTTGTGTGTGTGTGTGTGTGTGTGTGTGTGTGTGTGTGTGTGTACAAGGAGCTGGAGAGAGAGAGAGAGAGAGAGAGAGAGAGAGAGAGCGCATGCCTCCTTGGGGAGTTGGACACAATAAAACATATTTACTTTCCCTTTCCTTTTCAACGAGACGGAAATTCAACCAGCGAGTAGATGAATAATACCTTAGATTTTTTTCGTATTGGATAAGACTTAATGTGAGTTATTATTTACGTAGCGTCTGTTTATTCACAGCGAGGCAACAGGTGATAATTGTTTAACTCTTAGGAGGGCATCGCCGACTAACCAAAGACAATGAGTAATATTGTCCGATCGATGAGGGACAGTTTGATGAATGCCGCTGACTCGGGGAGGAACAAAAAGATAAAAGACAGGGGCAATATTTTTTTGTCAACGCTGATACTCTTTTTAACATCGAAAGAGCATTAATCGGGGCTTAAGTGGATTTCCAAGGGATGTTCATAAAATTCAACTACTGTGTTCCCCAAACTGATTTGAAATGTTAATTAGATGGCGGCTGGTCGGGAGGCTGTCCTTGGCATCCCAGCCTCAAAGAGAATATCATCTTCTTATGTCTCGGGGACAGTAACTGATTCCCCACCATAAGGATGACGATAGCGCAGGAAGAAAAACTAGATAGGCATGAGGAGAGGAGGTGGCAGAGGAACCGGAGTAGTTCAGGGGCGTCGCGATTGAATCTTTGAGATGAAATAAAGATAGATGGGCCGCCCCAGCAAGCCACGGTTTAGGGAACATTTGTGGATTGGTCTGAGGGGGAGGCCACCGCGGCGCCCCGGCAGGAGGCCGCCACTGCTGTCAGCGGCCCGGCCCGCCGCTGCTTCACGACGCGTCTGCGGCCGCCACTGTCCCGCACCAGAGTTATGGGCGGCTTCTGGAGGCCAACCATGGTAAAGGGTCACGCAGATAATGTATTAATTGCTACTTTCCTCCCGGCTTAGTTACCCTCTGCCCTTTTCCTGCTACTGATAGTAAATAATAGATTTGTCAGGATTGACACAGAGTAAGTTATATACAAACCAATCTCATCGGCTATTTTAAAGGAAGTGTCTTCCAAAAAATGAAGAAGATAAAGACTGCATGCAAGGGAAAGAATGAGTAATAAAAAAGTAAAACAGGACAGAGGCTCCACGTCAACAGGCGGCGGCGAAGCCTTCCTGATGGACACAGCTGATAGCTGGGCCTCAAGACGGCCTCAACCCTCGAGGGCCGAGCCACGAACCGTCGCCTTCCCGACCACCGACTCAGCTGGTCCGAGGCGTAATAAATCTTCGTTCTTTATGGCCCCGACACGTGGTGGCCCGGCGCTTGCTAATGTTGAGTCCTGAATACAAAGATAATGGACGCGGCGTAGATGAGGTGCCCTCGGCGTACTGTATAGAGTTACAAACGTGTGTACCGGCGGCAAATGAAAGAGAGCGAGTCGCCACTGCAATGCACAAAACTGTGTGGGTCTTGATAGCTTGTGAATGCAATGCTCGCGGCCCCCTAACACCCGAAGACAGGGCAGTATGTAACTGAGAATAGCTTCGTCATTACTAAAACCCTTCTTGGAACACAATGTTTTTTTATATACTGCATCGTATTACTGTGTGTCGCAAAAAACTCGTCCTGCACCACAAGCACATTCCCACGTAAAAAGAAAGATGTAGAACTACTTCTTGTTTGGATGCCGCCTCACGTGTATAGTTAATGAAACGTAGAATAAAGCATCTCCGATATTAGTCCTTGTCATTTATTTCTGAAGGGTTGATTACAAAAGGTTGAATAAATTGGCAGGAAAGGATGTTGCACGATTTATTGATACTAATTGTTTTTTCCTCGTATATAAAGACGGTAAAAGAGTCGTTGCACGAAGGAACCTATTGCGCCCTCTATAGTTATGTCCCAGACTAGGTTATCGATTACTAACATAAATGCATAAGAAGTCTTTGGCTCAACAGGCACGGACACAGTCCACTTTATGACGACACGATTCTTGCACGAAAATAATTAGAGGTGACTGGCGGCGACATCAGAGAAGTGTTAATAGAATCCTGGAAGATGAGCGCGCCGGGGACTGGGACAAGGCTGGACGAGGGGTTTTGTTTGTTCTTGAAGAGACAGACGAGGCACCTTCTCGCTTCTTCTCTCCTCTCCTCACTTCTCCTCCCATTCACTTCACGCCCCGGCCTTCCAACGCCTCCCTGCAGCGCCCTTTCGTCCCCCTGAGGGTCGTGAGAGAGGTTCTCGTGGCCATGAGCAATGCACAATATCCAACGATGCTTCGGTCGTTTTCGTGATAATGCTGAAACTATACTATGATCATTCCTTTTACGGGTATTTTCAATTTTTCCCGCGACGATTTAATGGCTGGTGTTGTGCGCGTGTGGCGCTACAGCCGATGTTATAATAAGCGCGGTGGTGGCTGCGTCCCTCCCCCGATGTTTGAGGACGACCAGAATAGTTTGTTTTTGCTATTAACTTAATTACGGTCCAGATAAACACTTTTTGCTTGCTTCTTTGTTTAACTGAGTTGTAATTTAGTATATTTTGTGTTAGTTTTTGTTTACGTATTCACTTATTAAATACATATTGATTTATTCACACTTTCAAGTAGCTATTTATTCCAGACACACACTTTTTGCTTGCGTCTTTGCTTTACTGAGTCGTATCTTAGTTTATATTAGTTTTTGTTTACGTATTCACTTATTAGATATTTACTGACTTTTTCACCTTATTAAGTAACCATATATTCAGTTAATTGATGTAAATATTCTCTCATCATGGAGGTGAACCTGAAACCCGTGCATTGTTATGTTGCGGGTGTTCACTGTCCCTTATCGCCACCCCAACTCTCCTTGGCAGCAGCAATTTTCCCAACGCTTAATTCTCCGAGGATACATTATAGATAAACCTTACATAGCTCTCTCTCTCTCTCTCTCTCTCGAAGTAACACTGATGCATAGATAATTTCCTTAATGTGAACGGAATAAGTTGAATTTTTTACAATGGAAATAATCAACAAAACACAATCATATGAAAAAGAGAAAAGTGATTGTATAAGTCAGTTTTAACATTCCCGCCGATAATTTTGAAAACCGAAATGTTCTTGGGATAAAACACGACGTTTTATCGCCTCCTTGGGTGTTTCCTTGATTGGCCGGACAGGAGGCAGATGCTTGTCCACGGCGGTGGCGGTGGCGAGGGTGGTGGCGGTAGTGGTGGTGGTGCTATCGGTGAAGCTGACCCCCGTCACCCCCCCCCCCCTTAAACCTCTCTCACGCGAACTCCTCAAAACACGTGGCATGCCAGCTTCCCAAGACCCGTGGCAACACCTCCCTCCCACCTGCCACTTAGAGCCTCATCAGGTGTTTTTTTTATCCAAACTGTTCTCGTGCAAAGCCTTATCTGAAGTCGATCGCCTCCTTCCCGGACCTTCCAAGCGGGGCAGCATCAAATGGGGCGCTGGCTCCTCATCGCATCATCTCCGCAGTCTCTTGAGTCACCGTGGGCAACAAGGGAAGGGTCTGGGGCTGCTGTAAACTGACGTGCGTGATTCAAACACAATATCCAAGCCGATACTTTCTCTATTAAGCTTCCTTCCACGTCAGATAAACGAACAGCATCACGTGTGAAATCTTTGAATAACATGCTTGCACGGTGTGTGTGTGTGTGTGTGTGTGTGTGTGTGTTGAAACCTCGCTGAACCGGTCTGTCTCGAAACGGTGAACCGGGAACCAGAATGAAGCTCAAGCAGCGTCGGGAGTGCAGCCTCACCGGTTCGTCGGGAAAGTCAGGTCGGGTCAAAAACGTCGCCGCCGCGTCAGTCATTCACCCTGCCACTGCTCGCTGCCTCTCCCACCCGTTATGGATGTTTTCCAGTAAATATTTTCAGTCAGTTTTATATTCATGTTTTTCCGGTCTTTCAATGTTATGGCTAACTGGGTTTTAGTTTTTACGTGGAAGCTTATGGAATTATTGGATATTCCTAGCTCTTTTTTCTATGTCAATGTGTGTATCTACAAAGTGCAACAATTCCTTCCCTCCCATTCCCTCAGTTGCCTGACTTCATTTTTTCCTTTCTTATTCCTGCAAAGTGTAAGAATTCCTTCCCTCCTATTCCCTCTGCTGCCTACTTTTATCGCTGCCTGGCTTCATTGTTTCCTTTCTTGCTGTGTTTCTCCTGCTCAGGCACTAACTCCGCCCACGAGAGACCTGCCGACGTTTACGATCATGTTTACGAGACTAGACTGTGCTTCGCTCCCCTTACCTCCCCGCGAACTTGTTGTAATGGAAGCTTAAAGTCATTGAGATGCCCTGCTGATGATAACGAAATTGTGGCAAAAACGGAAGGAGATGAAAGTAGCTCCAGAGAATGAAAGAAAGGAAGAAAAGAGTGAACGGACATTGCTCTGCCTTCGAACTTATAATGTGTAGTTGTGTGAGCCTCTAGTTTATGGATATTGCTTCTCCTTTACGTTTATTGAAGGACTGTCGGATAACTTCTAAACTTGTATCAAAGAAACCTCTTGCGATTAAATATTTCTTCGTCAAGGTGTGCAAGACGTCTCTCAAAGGATTATCGTTGAGGTTCCCACGGCAGGAGCATCATCCTACCCCAGAACCCCACGAACTGCCACCCGACAGACCGGTTGTGTGTGTGTGTGTGTGTGTGTGTGTGTGTGTGTGTGTGTGTGTGTGTGTGTGTGTGTGTGTGTGTGTGTGTCCGCTGCTTGAACCTGTTGTAGTAGCGACGAGTGGTTGCTCCTTACTTGGCGAAGAGAGTTGGCGGAGCGCGACCATTACGAGAGCGGTAAAAAAGTGTGTGTGTGTGTGTGTGTGTGTGTGTGTGTGTGTATGCGGGTGTGTGTATGTTCTTGTTTATGTGTTTAGATAAAGAGAACGATGAAAGACGAAGAGAGATAGAGATAAACAGACAGACAGAAAGGAGACACAGACAGAAAGACAGACAGATACACTAACATACAGACATACAGACAGACACATACATACACACACACATACAGATAGACAGACGAGGGTGTGGCAGGAGAGACACAAAATAACCGCGCGCAGGGAAGAAGACGAGGATAAAGCGGAACATTCCTGGTCGTTTCTCCCTCGGGCAAACCTGCTTGTGCAAGAACCTGCCGCGCGCGACTCGGGGCGTCTGGCGGAGGGGGTGAAAAATTGGCCGGCAGATTCTTGTGATCAGCGGAGGGCGGTCCAAGGCTGCCAGTGGACGCGCCCTTGACCACCTGCGTGTGGGTCAGGAAGGAAGGGACGTAGGAGGACGATGGGGTATTGGGAGAGGGCTATAGGGAAGGCACGGAAGGACAGTGATGTAGGCAGAAGGAATGACCTGTAAGGGAAGAAAGTGAGGAAAACTGAAGGGTGCGGGAGGAGAGGGAAGGGGCGGTCAAGGAAGAAAGAGAGGAAAGGTGAAAGGGAAAGTAAAATGAGAGGGAAAGTTCTTTAAGGGAAGAAATGAAGGGAAAACGAAAGGGAACGAAGAAGGGAGAAGGAAGATGACTGCCTGAAGAGGAAGGGAGGAAGCTGAAAGGGAAAGAAAGGGTAAGGTAGGGAAACAAGGAAAGCTGAAGGAAAGTAGGAGAATAATTAAATTGTTGTAAGGTAAGGAAGGGATGAAGGCTGAAGGAGAAATCAGGATAAAGGGGAATGAAGGAAAGGAAGACGGGAAGAAAGGGAGGATAGCAGAAAGGAGCAGAGAGAGGGACTTGCTATTTTAATCTACGCATGTTCAAATACACAAGAAAAAAAAGCTTGCAAAAATAAAAAAATAAAAACTGCATGAAGCAATAAAAAAAACCATGTAGTTAGCCAGTAGAAAATTGAAAAATGGAGGTTGAAAACATTAACGTCCATAGTGAAAAACGTTTACTATTAATGCGATAATTACACAGGCACGAGGACGGGGTGTTTTAATAGCCTTGGTGTTTTCATTGCAAATTAAAATGCAAATAGGACCACTTGACAGCAGAAAATTAAAGGTAATCATGAAAATTTAAGGGGTAATAACTTCATGCGTTTGTTGTGTGTGCGTGCATGTGTCTGTGTGTGTGTGTGTGTGTGTGTGTGTGTGTGTGTGTGTGTGTGTGTGTGTGTGTGTGTGTGTGTGTGTGTGTCGGTAAGTGGATTGGTGGGTAAGTTTGGGTGTGGGTGTGAGTGTGTGTGGATGTGTATGTGTAAGTGGGTGTGGGTGGGTGTACGTGTGTGCGTGTGTCCTTCTGTCTGTCTCTGTCTGTTGGTCTGCCTGCGATAACAAAGAATAATGGCTGAAGCGACTGCCTCCGGATGGCTGAACATAACACAACGGTCATTAAGTAGAGTGATTACTTCCTCGCCCTGGATACGGTGAGCTGGTTTGCAAGGCTTCGCTAGGCAATTATAAGTCTTGCAGTGGGAGAGGCTTGTTGGGATGTAAATTTTTCCTTCATTTTTTTTCTTGACTTACTTGAGGCGAGGGAAGCAAAGAAAATAGAGAAGAGTTAAAAAGAAAAGTCCCCGGCGGAATTTAGACGTCTGCGACACAACGTGGGAATACTAGAGGGAGACGAGGCTTTGCTGTAGACAAGTTTTTTTTATCTTATTTTTTTTAGAACATAAGTAAAGGAAACGCAAGCTAAAATAAAAATAAAGTAGAAAGAAAAAAGAAAAGTCACCTGCAGAACTTAGACGTCTGCGACACAGCGTGGGAATACTAGAGGGAGATGAGGCTTTGCTGTAGACAAGTTATTTTTATCTTTTTTAGAACACAAGTAAAAGAAACACAAGCAAAAAAAAGATAGAAAGAAAAAGAAAAGTCACCTGCAGAACTTATAGACGTCTGCGACACAGCGTGGATTTGCAAGAATGATACGAGGCGTTGCTGTGGACATGGTTATTTTTTTCTTTTTATTTATTTTTAACTGAAGAAAAAGAGTTCCCTTTGATGCCGGACGGAACGAAAAGAGCAAAGCGCCACGCCCTGCCCGGCCCGCCCGACCTAATTTCAATGTTCTGAATAAAATATCTCGCGGTTCATTCCCCCCGTCCCCCTCCCCCTCGCACCTCCCCTCCCCCCCATGACTTCCCCTCATCTACATTTCGTAAGTCATGTATTAATTCATTACAAATCTGTCGGTGGAACAAATTACATGCAAAGGTGTCAAAATGGAGAGTTTGATCAGATTTTTTCGTTAATAATGTGAGCGCGAATCTTGACCTTCAGAGCTGGACTGAACGTAAAGTAGAATATTATACAAGTCCAAATTCTCTTGTGGCTGTAAATCGCACGCGAGGCTTGAGTTACGGCGCCCCTCTTTCAATTCGTTATTCCCTTGATCCTTCTCTCCTACTTCACATACTATTTCTTATTCCCTCCCTCTCTCCCTCTCTCTCCCTCCCAACCCCTCTCCGTCCACACCCCTCTGCCTCTTCACCTCTCTCCTTCTCTAGCCACCCCACTCCTTCCTCCCTTCTCCCTCTCCTGCCTTCCCTCTTCTTCACCCCCTCTCTCTCCCTCTCCATCCAGCCCACTCTTTCACCCGCTTTCCTTCTCCAGCCATTTCTCTCCCTCTCTATCCATCCCTCTCTTTCACCCTCTCTCCTTCTTTCACCTCCTCTTCCTACCCAACCTCCCCCCTCCTTCTCCCCCTCACTCTCCCCAGCCATTCCTCTCCTTCATCCCCTTTCCCTCCATCCATCCCTCTCCTTCAGTCCCTCTCCCTCTCCATCCATCCCACTCTTTCACCCCCTCTCCTTCTCCAGCCATTCCTCTCCCTCCTTACCTCTCTACCTCCCTATCCATCCCTCTCCTTCAGCCCCTTTTTCATCCTTACCCCATTCCATCCTCTCCTCCCAACCCGCGGCCACGCCTGTTCGCTCCCCCGGCCGTGTTCGGGAGGGAGGATCGTGGCAGGGGGGGGGGTTGTCGGGAGGGAAGGCGGAGGCTGAAAGGGAGCAGAGAAGGAAGCAGGGGAGGGGAGGCGGAGGCTGAAAGGGAGCGGTATAGGGGAGCGGAGAGGCAGTGGAAGGGTAGCGGGAGACACGATTATAGGTGTGGAAACGTTTTAATTACCAACATTTCACATCCTTGTATGGAGCGGCGACGTGCCCAGCGGCTGGACACTCCACAGGCGGTCTTTGAGGTATGGAAGCAATGAAGCCGAGAACGCAGCGCCGCCGTCTGAGCCACGCGGCGGATCTCAAAGCGTCCTAATAGCTGATTGCGGGCCTTTGAACGCACGACAATTCCACTTAATTGAACGCCAGACACATAAAATGAAGACCTGACAATCTGCTTTTAATCGAGTTTTTTGGTCGTAAATAAAAATAAAAAACGCGAAAATAATAGCAGTCGAAATTACGCTGTGGATTGTGTTCGTCTACTTCTGCTAAAAAAAAAAGGAGTCGTAGGTTTGTTCGTTTGTGCACGCCGCAGAGAGAAGTTAATATCTGTCGTCTTGGCACTGGTACAAGAGTCATTAGCTAGCCCCTAATTAACTTGTCCCCTCACTAGTAGTTGCTAATTAAACGTATATTTCTTCCTCATATTCTTTCTTCTTTTCATTTTTCTATTTTGTCTACTTTATATTCTTTCTTCCGTCGTATCCTCTTTTGTTTTTATATCTCAACTTCTTGCGGTCAAAAAATTGCTAATTGAACGTATTTTTCCTTCACCTATTATTTTTTCTTTTCATTCGTCTGTTTTATCTACATTATATTCTTTCTTTCATCTTATTCCTCCTCCTCTTTTATTTTTCCTATCTCAACGTCTTTCGCTCGACCTTCACCTCTTGTGGTCAAAAACTTCCTAATTAAACGTATATTTCTTCCTCTTATTACTTTTTTCATTCATCTATTCCGTCTACTTTGTTTTCTTTTTTTCCTCCATCTTATTCCTCCTCCTCTTTTTTCCTCTCTCAGCGTCTTTCGGTCGACCCTCACCTCACCTCTCGTGGTCCAAAAGAAATGTTGTTATACTTCGAGAATTTATTTTTGCGTTCTCCCTCGTTTTGCTTGCTTATTCACTTTATTTACATTTTATTTTCGGTCTTTTGTTTTTCATATTATTCAAAAACTTTGCTATATATTTTCCATCGATTTTTGCATATGACTTTTCTCTTTCTTTCTTTTTCACTCTATTTCTCTCCTTAACCATCTATCTATTCATGTATCTATCTATCTATCTATCTATTTATCTATTTATCTCTATCATCCTTTAAGATATACTTTTTCAAGGCTTTCCACACATCATCATCATCATCAGTACTAACACATCCACTAGTAACAAACATTATCAGTAACTATTATATCCTCCTCTTCCTCCTCCTCTTCTTCCTTCTTCTCCTCCTCCTCCTCCTCCTCCTCCTCCTTCTCCTCCATCTTCCCCTCTCATTTTCCTTGACATGTGTGGAAGACCTCATACCGTCATCGCTGTCCTTAGGCGCCTACTCAGAGCTCCCAGGCGTCTATGGCTCGTTCGTGGCAGAAAATGCGAGGAAGATCATTTTCAGCGTGGCATTCAATTTACCGTCATCATATATTTTTGTCTCATCCACTTAATTGATCCTAAAGACCTCCTCGCGGGCCGTCCCACGAGGCGCCAGCGGGGACAGGGAAAGCACAAAATATGGCCTTTGTAACACGGGTCCCTCAGAGGCATCATTAAACTACAGCAACGTCTATACGAAGAATCAGGGTTCGCTCGTTCGTTCTCTATCTCCTTTTTTTCTCTAAGCATCAGTAATTACACAGCATTCCATCGCCAATGAATCGCCGCTTGGCATGTTATCCCGAGGGTCATTACATCCCCCTCTATGTACCATTTTCGTCCCTTATCTATGTTGTTCTTGCCCTTATCACCGTCTTTATCTCATGAGGAAAATACAATCTCGTCCGTTGATCACCGTTGTCTGCCTTGCTTTCTCCCTCGTAATAGCAACTAACCTGTCAGGAAGCCGCGGGGGGGAAGAGTGTTCGTGGGAAGGAGGTCTCAAGGGGTGGGGGTTCAAGGAGGAAAGGATAGGAAAGTGAGTTAAGTATCAAGGGAAGGAGAGTGAACATCATGGAGCGGTAAGGACAGACTTCGAACCCTAGTGAAGGAGATGGCGAAGGAGGGGCGATTAAGGGTCGTTTTGTCGTGTTGGACGGATGATGGAAGAGATAGGAAGCAGGTGAATCGATGGGCGAGGCGAGGGGCAACCAGGGCAATGCGAGCACAGGAGGGCGTGGGTAGCGAGACTCCAACGTTCATTAAGGGCGACTGAAGGTATCTAAAGCGCACCTGTAGTGTTTAATTACCTCCTTCAGAAACCTGTTTGTGGCCCCCGCTGCCCCTCCGTCTGCTGCTGGCGCCTCCTCGCATTGCTCCGGGGAAAAAGGATATTTGATGGGGGCGTTTTTTATCCTCGCCAAAATGAAAACAACTAAACTGAAGGACGGAATTAAGGGAGATTGTATATAACTTGTATAAAGGAACACGTACGATTAGTAAATGTGGGGGTTGTGATGTGTTGCGCAAGAGTTTTTCGAAGCAAGACATTCCCACCGTCAGTTACTTGCTCGGTGCGGCATATTATCTCGTATGGCGTTGTCTTCCTGCAAGGTTATTATCTCAGTGTCCGATAGAGATCAAGCACTTCGGTCTTGTTTTGCTTCAAGTCACTCTTCATATTGTTTTGTTTTGTTTTCCTAAGATTTTTTTCCTCCTTGTTGTTATCTGTGTGGTTGCTTGTCTGCCTAAGGTTTGAATTTAGGTATCCGGTTGCCTTGAACTGTCCTGTCTGTCTACGTCTGTCTCGGCCCGTCTCCTAGTCTTTTTTTTTTTTGTCTGTGCCTGCATTTGTTCTGCCGCCATGTGCTTATATCATGTTCTACCTCCCTGTCGGATCATATTCTTCTCAGGACACACCCACCTACCCCTCACCCTCCTTTCTACACACACACACACACACACACACACACACACACACACACGCACAGGCAGGTGGTGTCGCGTGGCGCCAACCAATGGGCGTCGAGAACCACCTTGACGTCACCCAAACGTGCCGGTCCCGAAGGTCACCCAGAAGACGCCTTTGTGTGCTAAGGACGACGGCTGTTATGGTCAAGGAAAAAGTATATACGAAAGGCAACACTAATTATGACCCTTTTTTATGATGTGTTTGTGCTTGTGTGAATGTGGATGCGTGGGAGAGGAGGAGGAGAAGGCAGGTGTGAAGTATATGATTGGCTTCTTTTTGTGTCTCCTTTCAAATTACCTGCCTTGTCTTTTTCTTGCTCTCTCTCCCTCTCTCCCTCTCTCCTTGGTTTTGTCATATTATCCTTTCGGGCGGTGAGGTGTATTGCGTGTGTGTGTATGTGTGTGTGTGTGTGTGTGTGTGTGTGTGTGTGTGTGTGTGTGTGTGTGTGTGTAAGGGAAATGTCACCTGGATGAAAGCTGCCGCTGTGACTCTGGGTTATGGTCGCTTGCCTTATGAGAGAGAGAGAGAGAGAGAGAAAGAGAATAGATTACTACTTCTAATATTTCTGCTACTACTACTACTACTACTACTACTACTCCTACCACTACAACATATTACTACCACCACCACCACTACCACTACTAATACTACGCACACACACACACACACACACACACACACACACACACACACACACACACACAAGCACAAAGAAAAATGATCTCGTCCAAAATTTCAGTCCCTCGAAGGAATGACATGGAATTGCTTGTCCTTTTAAGGTCTCAAATGTTGCTAAATTACAGACAGGCTCGTATCATTGGGCTTAAATTTACAGTCTCAAATTGCATGTACCACTTACTTCTGTTCTATGAGTGTGTGGTTTTTTTTTTTTTTTTTTTTTTTTTGCTTTTTTCTTCGGTATCTAGATCCAGTGTCCTGTGTTCTTTACCTTTCGTCCTCAGGTAGGCTACAGTCTCCCACCGTCTATTCTTGTATATCATCCCTTGTATGCTCTTTTAATTCACTTTTTTTCTAATAGGTAGTTGTTTAGTCTTTTTTTCTTCAGGTTATACCCCATATTTTATCTCCCAATCTCATGTTTCTTTTTTTTTTTCTCTCTCCTTCTGCCTTCTGTAGTTTCTCGTCCTCCAGCTCCTCTTTCGCCTCCGCCTCTTCCTCTTCTTCCTCCTCCTCCGCCGCCGCCCCTGCTGCCGTCTTCTCTGCCTCTCCCCTTCTCCTCCTCCTGTCAGGTAGCTTTGTAATTTCTTTCAATCACGTGCTATGGTAAGTACACACTGTAGGTTTCTGGCATCATCTCTTTTCCTGTTCTCGGTACTTTCGTCTTCATCCGTTTTCGTTTTCTCCGCCCTCTACTCTAAAATCGTCTCTATGCCGGTTTCATGTTGTTTGCCTATGATTTATGTTGACGTTAGAGAGGAATAACTGTAAGGGTTTCACCGCAGTAAAGTTGTTTTTCTGACGGGATGAATTTCTTTGTATTTAGTGTTTTCAATGATCAAAATAATGGCATAAATCTGCCCCATTTAAGCTAGATCTGTTGACAGTAAATGAGGTACAGAGAGAGAGAGAGAGAGAGAGAGAGAGAGAGAGAGAGAGAGAGAGAGAGAGAGAGAGAGAGAGAGAGAGAGAGAGAGAGAGAGAGAGAGAGAGAGAGAGAGAGAGAGAGAGAGAGAGAGAGAGAGAGAGAGAGAGAGAGAGAGAGAGAGAGAGAGAGAGAGAAATTAATCATACATATGTGAATTATATGGTAGCGTCAAATCAGTAATAGAGTATTTAACGTGAACAAGGTCAGACTATCGATGAACACACACACACACACACACACACACACACTTACACACACACAAACGTGCTAGCATGCACGATCGCAGCAAGCCATGCACGCACGCACAAATATTCATGTATACAGAGAGAGAGAGAGAGAGAGAGAGAGAGAGAGAGAGAGAGAGAGAGAGAGAGAGAGAGAGAGAGAGAGAGAGAGAGAGAGAGAGAGAGAGAGAGAGAGAGAGAGAGAGAGAGAGAGAGAGAGAGAGAGAGAGAGAGAGTAATCATCCACATAGTTATTATTGCATCGACGTAGGTGCATCCTTCACTCATCTGCAGTCGTATCACGCGCTGGACTCGCTATCCCCAGCCACTACCTTCCCCGAAAAGGCTTGGAGCTGCTTGGTGACTGATCTTTGAGTACGGCTGAATCCTTACATCACACCCACACACTCCGGAGAGAAGGAACACAGCCCCCATCCAACTCCAAGTACCCATTCCCTACTTGGTGGACATGGACACGGATGAAAGGAGACTCACAATCCGTCCACACTCCACCAGCGATTCGAACTCTGGATGTCTTGGCTGTTAGTCGAGCCCATTAACCATTACACGACAGAGCGTTTTTTTTTTGTGTGTGTGTGTTTGTTCTTCCACTCTTACGAAAATTTTAACTCATGTTGGGTAAGACTTTAGTACCTGGTCTCTCCCTCTCACACGTGCATTTCGTCAGTGTGTGTGTGTGTGTGTGTGTGTGTGTGTGTGTGTGTGTGTGTGTGTGTGTGTGTGTGTGTCCACGGGCGCGCGTCTATGTGTGATTCTCTCGCCTAAGTTGAAACAGCAACATTCCACTTTTAAAGTCCATAAATTCAGGAAGCTGCTAATTTTGTTTCTACACTCTCCTCGCCTCACCGGAGAACCTGAAGGAGGAATGGTCGGCCTGTCTGGTGAGGAAGCCTGATGGTGTACTTCAGCGAGACGAGCAGGCCGGAGATATAGTTGAAGGAACGATAAGTGAGGAAAAATATAGAGGGAGGAGGAGGAAGAGAAGGAGGAAGAAAAGAAAACAATGAAAAAGAAAAGAATAAGTATGACGAGGCCTTGGAAATTGAAGTGTGAGACCAAAGTGGTGCAGGAACAAATACGAGCAAACAAATGAACAAGAAGGAACATGAAGATTTAAACGAACAAAACCTGAAAAGACAAAAAAAATCTGGTAAAAGAAATTGGTTAAGAGGAGCAAGAAGAGGAGGAATAAGAATAAGAATAAGAAGAAGAAGAAGAAATAAAAGAAAAAGAAGGAAAGAAAAAAATCAAAGAAAAACACTAGAGTAAAAAGAGAATCAACAAAATGGTGCTGGAATAGAGAAAAAAAACACGAACAAAATGGAAAACAGAAATTTTTTAAAAGAACAAAACCGAAACAAGTAGACATTTGTAAAATAAATTGGTTAGGCGGAGAAAGAGGGCGAGTACGAGGAGGACGAAAATGAGGAAAAAGAAGAAGAAGAAGAAGGAGAAGAGTAGCAGAAGTGGAAAGATCATTATCAGTCGTGGGAGTAGTGGGAGGAGGGAGTTGGACGGACAAGATCAGTATCAGTAGCGGCTGTAGGAGGTGAGACACGGGAGAGGCAAAAACGCAGACACATACACACACAGTAGTGAGAGCAATAACAGAGGAGGTGCGTTGCCAGGAGCGAGGGGTGCCTGCTTGCCTGACGTCCCGGGTTGCTGAGGCTTCGAGTCCCGTGAAGGCGAAAATTGCAAACATGGTCGAGGAGAAGGTGATGGTCGGATAATAACAATTAGAATGGTTAATGGCCGCGATGGTCCAGTTTTTCAGGGTCTTGTCGGGGGCTGTCCGCTGTGCCCTAGCCCTTTCGTACTCGCAACATCCACGGACTCTCGGCATCAGCAACAGAGGGCGGCTATTACTTATATTACACCTTTTTTGTTAGTGTGCTATCTTGCTCTTTCCCAAGCTCTGCGCCGACGAGATGGATTTACAAGTCGTCCACCAAGTACTATTTTTTTTTCTTAGTGTGTTATTTAAGTATTTCCCATGCTCTTCCCTACGAGGTAGAATTACAAGCTGTCCTCCAAATAGGTTTAAAGTTTTGGTTCAGTGGCAATAGCAAGACCAAGAGAGGAAAAAAGATGCCAGCCACTTAATTATCACAGTTTCCTTTCGCACTGCTTTGTCGTGTTCTGTTCGTCTCATATAAATGCACGCAATACTCTAGACATTCTTTTCATGCGGCAGTAAATTATTCTCCAGCATGTTATTGTCAAGCGAGATGCCGCCTCGTCAGGGAGCGGCGTCAATTTAAGCCCAGAAAAAAAAAGAGGACACCGTATTAGGCTCGGCGTATTCGGGCAACGCCATGAACTCATCGATAGCGTCTGTTGCAGTGTGTGTTGTATATCCTAAAGCGTTCAACATTTTCTGCCATTAAATTATTTTTGTCCAACAACTTGAACAGTGAACAGTCGATTGTGTTTGGGCGTTTGGGGGTGGGGGGGGAAGGGCATGTGTGCGTGTGTTTGTGTGTGTGTGTGTGTGTGTGTGTGTGTGTGAGAGAGAGAGAGAGAGAGAGAGAGAGAGAGAGAGAGAGAGAGAGAGAGAGAGAGAGAGAGAGAGAGAGAGAGAGAGAGAGAGAGAGAGAGTAGTCAGGGATTTGATATACGATAGGCGTGTTTAGTAGTGGCATTTACTTAAGCAGTGGACGATCTATGGGCGGCTCGATCACACGGAGGCTCTTCTTCACTAGTACCTCTCCCACAGCGCCGGAGTCAGAGGCGCAGCGATGCTCTGTCTTAGAAACGTGTTCCTCGCACACATGCACGCACTAGACCTCAATGTAAGCTATCTGCCTCTGAGCAACAAAAAAAAAAAAAACAGTTTGTCGAATATTATATAAAACAAAAGGATGCACAAGGTTAAAAGGAGCCAACAAGGGGCCGGTCAGCCTACACCTTGCCTTCTCCGACCGACACATTCGCCTTCTATCCTCCTCATACATAAATTTATCCGACCTCCATTTAAAACCCTCTATTGCATTTACATTAACTTCAATATGGCTTCATTTGCTATATTAATGCAATGTCCTACTTGTTAACCAGTTTTTGCTTATCCCCTTAATCCTAAACTTATCCAACTCCTTCCCATTGGTGCGGACTCTTACATCTTTTATTCACTGTAGGAGCTTCATTCACATTCCCTCTGTTAATCTCTTCAGCCGCATAAATAGTACCGCCATGTGACCACTTAGTCTGCACCTCTCCAAAGAATGCAGATTAAGATACTGTAATGATTTTCTGAAAGGAATGTTTTTTATCTATTTTTGTTATACGATGGATGAAAAATCGTATCGGTCAGTTAGCATGGAGTAATTATTTTCTTTTATTCACCAGCCTATAAATGTAAAATGATATAAAGTCTTCCACGCCATTTTACCAACACACTTCACCGCATGCACGCTTATTACCTCTCGTCTTCCATCACCTTCCGTACGTATATTTTGCCTCCTGTTGAACTATCATCGTATATTCGCACTTACCGCATGATTACTGCCTCCAATTATCCCCTCCTCTAATTGTAAACCAGTTCCTGTCGATTTCCATACTGAACCACTAGTTTATCTTGACTTCAATCAATAAATATTTACTCTGCAGGGAAAGAATGGGAAAAGAAAATGCAAAAGTGTATATAATTGTCCTCACAGATTCGCAGCTACTCACCGTTGAGCTTACGGTAATAACACAAGCTTTTCGTGAGTTGGGTCTTTCCTCACCCAGTCTTTTCCTGCAACGCCCTTCCCCGACCCAACCTGCCTCACCTCGACCCTCCCCCTATCCACCTGCGCTCAGCCCTATCACACCCCCGCACCCCGGCACGCAGCAGTTCACCCCTGACCCGCAAGGCGCCGGCAGGATCTACACACGACCCTGCGCCAAGAGGTCATTCCTGGGGGGGGTGGGGGTCAGGTGCCTCAGCGGCCTCACTAAGTCCACCACACCTCAAACTATTTTTTTTCTCCCCAATTTTGGTTGCCGGCGCTTGACAAGGCCGGCAAGTGCTCTAATTGACAGGAGTACCCGAGGATCATATACCGGATTTGAGAATCTTCATAACTTTGAATTTTAATGAACGAGTCGTCAGGTATTTCATAAATGTGCATGCGATCATATGTAAGAGTTTAAAATTAATATTACCCGCAAGACGATCATCCATTGTTTGCTTTTTTTTCGTTTTTGCTGTTGTTGTTGTTGTTATTGTTGCTGCTGTTGTTGGGGTAGAGGAGTGGGAGTGGAGTGGTGGTACTAGTGATGGTGGTGGTGATGGTGATGTGGTGTGTGTGTGTGTGTGTGTGTGTGTGTGTGTGTGTACGGGCATTCCTAAGTAAACTTGCAAAAGATATTATGAGCGAGGGAGGTTCCCTTGACCCCCGACCCTCGCCGTCTGCCGCAAACACTTGGTAATCCCGGGAGTCAACGCGGCCGGCGCCTCGGGACCCCAACAATACCATTCTCAAGTGGCAGCTCCTTCACGCCGCCGCGCTAAACGTTGCGTCTCACCCTGCGGTGGCGCTCTGATCTTTCGTCCCGTCACGCTCATCTCAAGCTTTATTCTTTATCTTCAAAGGGCGGAGGCATAAGGGTTCCTCGCGAAATTGTTTATATACGTTTATTTTATATTTGTTTAGCATTCATTCGCCAATATAGTGTTTATGGTGGTGCTTGCGGCTTTTGTTGGATGTTAATCATTCAAGAGTTACGTAAATACGAAGATAAATATAGATGGATAAAATACCTTCACGTGTTGGCTGTTGGGTTTGTTTATATATGTTCAAGAAAGAAAAGAAAATTAAGTAAAAAGGAAGTAATTTGATGAGAAAACATGCGAAAAGACTCTAGACCAAAGGAACCTGGTTAGAAGCTGCTTAAGGGGAAGCCTTTGAGGGCGTGCGTGGGGAGGTGTGCTTACTCTGCTCCACCAGCGACGGACAGTAGTGGCGCAGACGGGCCGTGGAGCCTCGCCTCAGGGCACACCGCTGCAGGAGGATCAAAGGGATGAGGACGATTCAGGGTACATCCAGAATTACTTTGATTCCGCTCGTGAGGGTCCATGAGAGCCCCGGCGCGTGCCCTGTGGCGGCCCTAGATAATAGCGCCGCTGAAGCAGAGCAAATCCCCGAAACTGCTGAACGTGTCTCACTTTTGTGCTGTGGACGGGGCGACGAAGGCTGTTGGCGAAGGTCCTTTGAACCCTGAACGTAAACCTGACTTATAAGGCTTTTGAGGGGTGTGGATGAAGTTTTCTGCGACACTCGCCTTGAGGTCTTTCGTCGCGGCTGTCAACAGTACAAGACGGAAGAATTAGCGACGTATATTTTTACCCACAAATAAGGATCCGGTATCGAGGCATGCGAGGCTAAACACGAACCTCAGTTTTAAGGCGCTCGTTAGGTCTTTTAGCATTGGTTATTATCTTTATTAATCCTCTCTGAGCTTCGGGTCTTGTACGGGGCCGCGGGCGAGGAATCCCAGCGCTTGGGTTCCTCCGCCCGCCGAAGAATATTTGCAATTGGCTCCGGACCGCTTGATAACAGTCCTCGTGTCCGTCTCGTTATTGAAGTGGAGTCGATTTTCACTTACCTCCGCCGCTACCTCTGTTATCACTACGATCCTGGCCAATTTAAAATCTTCATCCCTCCCTTTTTTTATCTGTATAGTCGTGCAGTTACCATTAGATATAGGGAGCAGTGCTGTGGGGTCCTTACCTGTTCGTGTGTGTGTGTGTGTGTGTGTGTCAGAGAGAGAGAGAGAGAGAGAGAGAGAGAGAGAGAGAGAGAGAGAGAGAGAGAGAGAGAGAGAGAGAGAGAGAGAGAGAGAGAGAGAGAGAGAGAGAGAGAGAGAGAGAGAGAGAGAGAGAGAGAGAGAGAAAAATCGTGCAACCGAATCAATGCAATGGTTTATTAGTCTTTTTTGTTGTTGTTGTAATGTTGGTTTGTGGTGATTGTGTACGCGGAAGGGAATAGGGCAAGGAGGCGTCTTATTTAAGTTTTTCGGTGCGTGTTCCTGGCGTTTTCGTGCCTCGCTGCTTCTGTGGTTTATCTCTTACAAGGTTTCCATTATCTAAGCAGGCAGGATTTATTTTGAGAGAAAGAGAGAGAGAGAAACAGACGGATAAACAAACAGACATAAGCAGACTCGCATCCTCAGACTTTCAACATCCTATGGTTTATATCTTGCAAGCTTTCCATTATCTAAGCAGACAGATTTATTTTGTGAGAAAGAGAGAGAAATAGACAGACAGACAAACACAGGCAGACCCTCATCCTCAGACTCTCAATAACATGATGTCGGTTAAATATTTCAACGTTTTCATTATCTAAGCAGACAGATCTGTTTTGAGAGAAAGAGAAAGAGAGAGAAACAGACGGACGAACAAGCAGACATGGGCACTTACATCCTCAGACCTTCAATAACCTGCTGTAGTTTAAATATTTGAAGGTTTTCATTATCCAAGCAGACATTTATTTTGAGTGAAACAGAATGAGAAAGAGAGAGAAACAGACAGACAAACAAAGACACAGACAGACTCACATCTTCAGAGATTTAATAAGATGATGTAGTCGCTTTTTCATTTACAGTTGAATCGCTTCGAGCCAATCGTTCTTGTATCGTCGGACGGGACGGTGAATATAAGGAAAATATTGCCAGTCCATTCTATGCAAGTCCAGTTTATCCTGTTTTACCAATGCAAAATATAGGATAGTTAATTATGAAACCTTTGCTCCCAGGAAAATTATACCACCTCCAAGATATTTTGTTTTTCTTAAGTCTATCCTTTAAAAGCAGGGTGTAGAGGATAGAAATGAAAGGAAAAAAGATTAATGAGAATACGAGAATTAGGAGAAGTAAAAAGAGGAGAAGGAGAAGTTGATGTTTTATTATTCCTCTTAAACATATCCACTCATTGCAGGGTGTAAAGGAGAGAAAATAAGGAAAAAAGATGGATGGGGTTACGAAATTGAGGAGGAAAAGTAAAAGGAGGAGAAGGAGAACCAGGATGAACAGTAATAGGCAAAAGACGAGAAGGCAAGAGATGAGGAGGATGAGTGGAAGGGAAGGAATGATGATAAAAGGAAGAGAAGGAGAAGCAAAAGAAGCAGTAGGAGGCAAAGAGAAGAGAGGGCAAGGGATGAGGAGGATGAGAGGAAGGCAAGGAATGATGATAAGAGGAAGAGAAGGAGAAACAAAAGAAGCAGTAGGAGGCAAAGAGAAGAGAGGGCAAGGGATGAGGAGGATGAGTGGAAGGGAAGGAATGATGATAAAAGGAAGAGAAGGAGAAGCAAAAGAAGCAGTCGGAGGCAAAAAGAAGAGAGGGCAAGGGATGAGGAGGATGAGAGGAAGGCAAGGAATGATGATAAGAGGAAGAGAAGGAGAAACAAAAGAAGCAGTAGGAGGCAAAGAGAAGAGAGGGCAAGGGATGAGGAGGATGAGAGGAAGGCAAGGGATGACCGTGGCGAAGCTGGAATTTTTGTGTTGTCAGAACCTCAGGGCGCGAAAATATAAAAAGTTGATAAAAAAGATATACAAAAAAAAGCTCACCGACCACCCACTGCTACCGAACCTCGACCACGCATACACGGCGCACGAAGGGAAGGTGTGAAAGGGAGCAAGGAGTAAGGAGAAAAGGGAGTAAGGAGTACGGGTAGAGGGACGTTAGGGCCTCCCATCGCTCCCTTCGTTTATCTTTTTCTTTCCTGGGCCTTCATCCTCAACCCATTTTGTGCCCCGCTGCTATTCTTTATTCCTCCTTCTGATGGAAAGTCGGATTGGGAGAGGAAGGGTATACGGAGTGAGTATTCTTTAGGGTGGAGGCAGTTGTGTTGACCCTGGATGGAAGAGGGCAGGAGCGCGCGCATACACACAAACGCACGATCACACACACACACACACACACACACACACACACACACACACACACACACACACACACACACATATAATTATAATCACAATCACACTTGACTGCACACCCACACCTTCCTTCCTTTCAACCTCCCCCCCCACCTAAGAGAGCTGGAAAGGGCAGTTAGCAGAATCCTTCCTTGAAATCCACATTCTCAAAAATCTTTTCACCGTCGTGCGCGAAAATTTATTGATCTGCGCCGCGCCTCTCCGCCCCTCCACATCTTGCCGCTGAAATTAACGGTTTGCGTGAGGAATAGGTAAATAAATACACGAAGTCATAGGCAAATAAATGTCCGGTAGGGGTGCAGAGTAATTTATTTCATTGCGGACATATATAAAAACCAAACATATTTCATTGGATTTAGAAACGTGGAAAAGATTGGCATAGTCGGCGAGTGGCAGATGCGAATGTGACTTAAGTTTGTGCTATTGTGAGCGTAGACTTTCCCGCCGAGTGCCCCGCCAAGGTGACCGTCCGTTGCCTTGACTGATGCGTTTTGCCTTGACGTTTCTCACTACTTTTTTTCTTTACCTGTTTTATGTTAAATATTGGGATGCTGAAGGGAGATGATGGCGGTGGGCGTTTTCCTCAAGCTACCATCAACATTTATGACGATAATGATGGTGATTACGATGACGACATAGTTATATTTAGTTTACAATCCTTGCCGATATCTTTTTACAACTTTCTGTTTAAGGGTTTATCGTTGTTCTTGGGTTGTCCTGCCACCACCACCGCCGCCACCCCGTCCAGCTCCCACGCCTCGCCACCTCCCTGCAGCCCGCGCCCACCTGCCGACTTGACACCGCGAACCCAGGCCAGGTGCTGAGGGTCACCTCGGCGGTCACTCCCTGTTCAACCACTCCACCGGCGTCCACCTTGTCCTTCCCTTCTCCTACCCCTCCCTTCCCCTCCTCTCCTCTTCCTCCTCCTAACCCACTGCCCTCGTCTTCCTCGTCCTCCTCTTCCTCCTCCCCGAAAATCAATAATGCAGAAGTTGTCCTCTTCAGCTTTAGGTCGCGACGCCAGCGTTGCTCAGCTGCCCCAGTGTTTGGTATTACCCTCGCTGAGCCTCGTTGCCAGGGTGTGATCACTCGCTCGGCCTCCAGGATCTGATTAATGTTATGTCCTTCATGAGGAGAGCCTATCTGACGCTGATGCAACACATCACGGACGTTGATATTCAGTCAAAGGTGTTTTCGACTCGTTTTTATGCTTGAAATTAATTTGTAATGGAGCGAGGGTGATGTGGCGGGCCGGTGGGACAATAATTGGCGGCTGATGGTCCGGCAGCACCTGCCTGGCTGACCTTGGACGCACGCGCAGACGGTGTGCCAGGAGGGAGATGCCACACGTCACCACGAGGCTCAGCATCTTATCTTGTATCTGGATTTGTTAACCATCTTAACAATGACCGCACTAAGAGCCTTACGTTATATTTTTCCGATCTAAAACTAAGTGTCCGTAGTTTTCTGCCTTCGTAGCCAGCTTCCCCGCAGTGCAGACGTGCCTATATCCTACACCCTCGTGCTTCAGCCCAACCATATCCTACATCATTGTTTCCGTCTGTGACAACACTGTCCTTGAAGGAAGATTAGTTGTGTTACGCTTATCATGCATCATGATTACGTACTTGGCTACATACATATATGGATATATAAATATATATATATATATATATATATATATATATATATATATATATATATATATATATATATATATATATATATATATATATATATATATATATATATATATATATATATATATATATATATATATATATATATATATATATACACACACACACACACACACACACACACATATTAAAACAAGAAGAAACTCTTACGAGGCGGTGCAAAAAGTTCACATTCGAGAAAACAACATTCGTAATGATAATCCTATGTTCTATTTTAGTATGTTTTCCAATTAAGTGTATAGTTTGTGTTATATGTTTTAGATGTCTGGTTCTTTTGTTCATGAAGCCAAGATAAGAATATTTTAATTTGATCTTCAGGAGAGAAATGCAGTTGTATATTTGATGATGCAGACCTTGGAGAGTTTTCCCGTGTGAGGTGACCCGCAGTGTGAGGTGACCCCTGGACATGCACGAGGGACGGGGCTGCGGGGTGACCCCTGGACAGGAGGGACAAATGATGACCTTCAGCAGCCGGAGTGACTCGTTTTGTGCTTGCCTGGTGGAGGAGACGAGTGGCGGAGGGCTGGTGGTGGAGGGGGAGGAGGAGGAGGAGGAGGAGGAGGAGGGGAAAGCATGAGTTGCTTGATTATGCACCACCCTGCCAGGCTCCGTTCAGCCGGCATTTACGTCGCCTCATTGCCCGTGCGTGTCATTTTTACCGTGAAAACCTGCGCGCGAGGCTGCATTTTGCCCCCACGGACACTTGGACACAGGGAAGAATTTTGTGAAAGGGTGCTGGTGCCGTGCCCTATGAATTTATCACTTTTTTTTTAATCTACGGCGGGAGAAAAAATGCATGGGCCAATCATAGGGCTAATGGAGTTGTCTCCTGAATTTGGTCATTGCAGGGAAAAAATATTTATAAGTAAATTGTGGGGTATCTTTGGGGCGAGCGAGAGTGATCCCTGAACGACAGACGCTGGGAGACTAGGGGAGGAGGGGCTGACGGAGGCGGGGCTTGGTGGGGAGGGGTGGGACGGGGCGGGGCTGGCGGGGCGGGTGGGGGGAGGGGCGGCTACCTGATCCCTCCCCTCGCCTCGCCTCGCCTGCAGGTGGGAGCGGCCCTGCCTGGAATCAAATTAGCCATATTTTTCGTAATCCTAGAATGTATTGGCCCATTTTTTTACGTGGAAAGTTCCGTCTGTAACTTTTGCCGTCCCTGTATTTTGTCCGAGTCATCGTTTCGCTCAAGAGTCTGTAATAACTCTGTCTAAAAATAACGTAACAAATGGCCTTTTTTATCGTCCTTTCCGGCTGAAGGAATCTGAAGAGGGGGATGGACGGGGAGACTCGACTGTGTAAAACGAATAATTAAGGAATGGGAGGGCGAGGTTGGTGTGAGGGACCAGCCGAAGGGAGTGGACGCAGGGAGAGTAAGAGGAAAAGAGAGAAATGGAAAAAAAGGGAGAATGAGAGGGAGAGGGAGATGGAGGAAAGGGAGAAAAAGGAAAAGAGGTAAGAATGAGGAAGACGAAAAAGAAGGGAGAATAAAGAAGTAAGGAGAGAGAGAGAGAAAGAGAGAGAGAGAGAGAGAGAGAGAGAGAGAGAGAGAGAGAGAGAGAGAGAGAGAGAGAGAGAGAGAGAGAGAGAGAGAGAGAGAGAGAGAGAGAGAGAGAGAGAGAGAGAGAGAGTAAATATAAAAGGCGTTGTGTTAATAAGGGGAGAGGGCGTGGAGTGAATGAAGGAGAGGCGGGAGTGAGTGCTGGAGGTATTGAGAGAAGAAAAAATAAAGAAAAGAGTGCTCGGGGTTAGCAAAAGTTGGCATGAGTCCACACTTTAGTCCGTCTGTTTTTCTCTCACTCGTTCTATCTCATGATAATTATACTCCTCAACTATTCTTTATGTGTGTTTGTTTTTATTTACCTGACAGTCAATTCCTTTCTTTGTATTTTTGTTGTTTTTCTGTTTACCTTAACTCGCTATATGTCCACCAGTCTCTATCTATCTATCTATATCTATCTATCTATCTATCTCTTACTCTACATATACATAGAACCTCAATTCCCTTCCTATTTGTCCTTTATCAATTCATCTAGCAACACCATCCTCCCTCAATGCCTCCCCTTCCTCCATTACCCTTCCATCCCTCCCATCACCTGTCACCCATCTCCATAACCCCTCCATCCCTCCTCTCCCATCACCTCACCTTACCTTCCTCCATAACCCCTCCATCCCTCCTCTCCCATCACCTCACCTTACCTTCCTCCATAACCCCTCCATCCGTCTCCTCCCAGCACCTATCCCCCCTTCCTCCATAACCCCTTCCATCCGTCCCCGACACCTTCCTTTCCTACCCCTTCCCTCCCTATCACCTTCCCGTCGCCATTAACATGATAAACACGACGAGCGAATGCCGCCACACGTCCTGCAGTCACTTTGTCAGGCTCTAGCAGCGAGAAGGGGAGCGCAGTGGAAAAAACGCATTTATTGGTGCGCGAAGACTTCGGGCTAATCCCTCATAAATCGTTATTATCCGCCTAACCTTCGCCGAGAGACAGTGGAGACGCTATTAGACGGCGGCGGCATAGCAATCAATCAGACCAAAGTGAATGTCAAGCAAAAAGCGGAGATTATCAGACACTTCAGTTCAGCTGCAGCGTTCGCGTGGATTCAAGGACACTCCCGCTGCCTCCTCCTCCTCCTCCTCCTCCACCGCTGCTGCCCCCCCACTCACCTTGCCCCCCTTCACCACCCCAGTCCGGCATCCCCAACCCCCCCCATCACCACCACAGCCCCCCGCCTTCCCCCTTCCCTCACCACCACAGGCTCAACTTACCCCCTTTCCTACTTCACAGCTATAGCCCCTTCAGGATCCCTCCCCCTCCGATCACTTTCCCCATATTCCCTCACTTCCCCACCATCCCCCACCTCCCCTTCTACCTCTTCCCACGTCCTCCATTACTTCTTTCCTCACTACCTCCTCGCTCCCTCTCTCCCCATTCTTGTCCTCATTACTACTCCCTCCTTTGCTCCCTCTCCACCTACCCCCTCCCCCCTCTCACCACCACCACCACAATCACCACCCAATCTTCCTCAGCCAGACGAACTAGAGAATATTATCTTCAGCTGTTCTTCTGTTCTACCCCATCCCACCCCACCACGCCCTCACACTTGCCACATCTCGACCCTTCCACCTCTCCTCCCTCCACAAGGTCCCCTCCCACCCAGGTGTTTCGAGTCCCTGTGTTAAGTTAAGGTAGTCGCTCCTACATATGCCATTCTTCCGTATATGGACAGTGGCGTTGTGGACTATTAAGGGGAAGGGTGTAGAGAAGGGCGTGGTGGGTAGGTGGGTGGAAGGAAGGTGAGGAGGGGTGAGGGTGAGGGCACAAGGCTGAGGGAACGAGGTAGGAAAAAGTGGGAAATGCCTTATGGGAGGTTGAAAGATGGGCTTGGCGTGATGTAAGGAAGTGACTGGTGTAAGACAGAACCCGGAAAGTGGCTATACACACCTTGGCTTTGCTTATCAGTCTTTCATCAAATGACAGCAGAAGGAGGGTGAAGATATACCTAAAAATGAGAGAGGGAGATTTTTTGTTGTTGTTGTTGTTTTTTTGTTTGTTTTGTGTGTGTGTGTGTGTGTGTGTGTGTGTGTGTGTGTGTAAGACTAAGAAACCGAGAGTAAAATATTTCGTGTGGCTGCCATTGCGATTTTACACAATTATGCACCTCAATACCTTCTCAAACTTTCTCTTTATCTATATCTGTCAATCTGTTTATTTATCTATCCCCGCTTCTCCACCCTCTCACAAGCCTGCATTTCGCACCCCAGAAAGTAAAGTAACAAGTACCTTCGAATAGCCAAGACAATATGAACGTGGAACAGAGAAGTGACCCTCCTCAAACCTCCTCTTCATCTCTATCTATCTTTTATCTATCTATCCCTTCTTACAGACTTCCACTTCACACCCCAGGAGGTAAAGTAACAAGTACCTTCGAATAGCCAAGACAATATGGACGTGGAACAGAGAAGTGACCCTCCTCAAACCTCCTCTTTATCTCTATCTATCTTTTATCTGTCTATCCCTTCTTACAGACTTCCACTTCACACCCCAGGAGGTAAAGTAACAAGCACCGTTGCCAGATTATCGTACTCAGAGCCGCGTTTTTACCGGTTTCTGGTCCATAATTGTTGCCAAGAAACACCAATAATTAACCATTTAAACGATAACCATATATGAAGGCAGTTATTTGGATGATGAAAGCAGTTTTGGGGTCGGGAATCGGCAAACATGAGAGGCAGAGTACGACAATCTGGCAAACTTGGCTATCAAGCGTCTTCGAATAACCAAGACAATATGAACGTGGAGCAAATGAGTGACTCTCCTCTAACCTCCTCTCTGTGTGTCTATCTATCTATCCCCTCTCCTCCTTCACACAGTCCTGCACTTCACACCCCAGGAGGTAAAGTAACAAGCGACTTCGAATATCCAAGACAGTATGAACGTGGAGCAAATGAGTGACTCTCCTCAAACCTCCTCTCTGTCTGTCTAACTATCTAAACTATCTATCCATCCCCTCTCCTCCTTCACACAGTCCTCCACTTCACACCCCAGGAGGTAAAGTAACAAGCATCTTCGAATATCCAAGACAGTATAAACGTGGAGCAAAGAAGTGACCCAGTACCTCTTCAAACCTCCTTGTTATCTCTATCTATCTGTTTATCTATTTATCCCTGCTTTTCCACCCTCTCACAAACCTGGACTTCACACCCCAGGAGGTAAAGTAACAAGCGACTTCAAATATCCAAGACAGTATGAACGTGGAGCAAAGAAGTGACCCAGTTAACCTTCAGCCCCAAGATGTGATATACTGAACCAGAATCAAAGGAGCGAGAGAGAATGTTGGGTGAGATATACGCAGCGGACGTGCCTGACTTACTCATTCCCCCGGCACTAACAAGATCAGCTACAGCCCCGTCCCATTACTAATACAGTCAGCGCCGTGTAATAAAATCAGACGAACGAACAAACGTAGCCTGTCCAGTAAATCATTGAGGCCTTAACGTTGCTCGACAAATACAAGTGTGCTGCCAAGGCGTGGATGAAGAGCGAGAGAAAGAAAAAACTGGAGTAAAAAGTGATTTGTGGAGGGTAGAAACTGAATATATAAATACCGAAGTTGTAAGATTGAATAGAAAAATAAAGGCTTGATGCGTGGAGAGTGAATGAAAGGATTAAATGAGCGCTACCTATTCCCCTCCTTTCTTCTTTGGGTATTACTAACGGAGGGAATTATTAAGCCTTTGTGGGCGTTGTGGAAATTAGCTCTGGGTCCTTTATGGTTTCTGTGTATGAAGATGATTGCTCTATGTGGTCTTGGCAAGGGTATTTTTTGTATTGGTGGTGGTGGTAGTAGTAGTAGTAGTAGTAGTAGTAGTAGTAGTAGTAGTAGTAGTTTTAGTAGTAGTAGTAGTTAAGGTAGTAGTAGTGATGGTGGTGGTGGAAGTTTATCAAATACAGTGGTAATAATGTGTTGCCAATGCAGTTTTCTGCGTTATTTTGGGGACTGATTTCATATCCTCCTTCCTTCTCTTATTTTTCTAATGCTAATTTTACGCAGCATCCTATCCTCAGCACAACACCTCACTCATTCCTTTTTTTCTCACCAAAAAACTAGTTCAACATCTACTTTTAGAGAGAGAATATGTTTTGATTTGAATGCTAAAAGTATTGAGCAACCCACGAGCAGATAAACTGTTTAGAACGTTATATTATAAGGAAACTTTAGACTCTTACTGTGTGAATCATTTAATGTCTCTTTCTTTCCTAAAAACCTGTGATTTTGACGCAGTTATAAGCGAATGGCCACTCTATATTACTTTATTTGAGGGGTGAGGTGTAGATAACCACACCTTGTCATCTCCGGAATATATACACCACCATGGGTTTCTACAATTAGTGGAGGGAAGGGCTGCACAATGAATTCCACCTCTTCCAATTACCCCAAACGTACAGAGCTTTTGTAACCAATTGTGCGCGAGGGAAATGACCAAACCAAGCGTGTGTGGAATGAAAATATGATGAAGGATGTGTATAGATTAACCTATTATTCCCTATTACCTCAACCTCACAGAACTTCAGTAAAATTACTTGTGCGCGAGGGAAATGACCAAATCAATCGTGTGTGGAATGAAAATATGAAGAAGGATGTGTGTAGATTAACCTATTATTCCCTATTACCTCAACCTCACAGAACTTCAGCAAAATCACTTGTACGCGAGGGAAATGACCAAAACAAGCGTGTGAGGAGTGAAAAGGTTGAAATGAATGTATGTAAGCGGACCTCCCCTTATTACCTCAATCTTGCATCATTTGTAATCACTTCTATACGATACGAGGGAAATGACAAAAACAAACATGTGTGACATGAAAATTTGAAGAGGAATGTGTGTAGATGAGCGCGTGTTTCTTTGGAGTTCCATTTACCTGCACCTCTCTATTAGTTAATGGTTTCAGTGAGCCAAAGGTGTGTCGGGCGTGTTGCTTCCTCAGGGTCATATTCTTAAAAAACATTTCGGCGCCCAAGTACACATATTTGACAAGGCTTTCGTAGGAGCTTTGGGCATTTCCCGGCATAGTTTTATAACTCTTCTGCTTGCCTGACCATTCTTCTATACCATGAACCTAAAAAAGCACTCATTAGCACCCGGTTGATCTCCTTGTCGGCCTTCGGAATGGGTTGAAATGAGAGCAGAAAGCGTCTGAAAATACCGACCTCAGTGTTCCCGCCGCCCCGTGTTAATGATGGAAGTCTCGTCGTCGCCGTTGTGGTCTTCATCGTTATTGTCGTTCTGCGGTGATGTTGCTGTAAGTGGTAATGGTGATGAGTGGCAGTGGTGTGTGAGTGTGTGCGTACATGCTAAGTTTGACGTTGAGAGAGAGAAAGAGGGAGAAGAGAAAGAGTCCGCAAGATCACAAAGCAAATTCCTCACCTTCTGAGAACCCGAGGCAGACATACAGACATGCAGACGGACAGACGAACAAGCAAACAAGCAAACAGACAGACAGTGACACGCACACACCCTTCGCCCAGAGCATGTAAGAAACAAAGAAAAATAATGTCTCTGGGGTTCTCAAAGGAGCGGTCATCCCACTCATCTTCAGAAAATGCGTCGATAAAGTCATTTCCAGGGCGGCTTCACTCGCCATGACGAATTTCGGCTTATTTGGCGGCGAGGGAAAAACCGTTGTGGTCCCGGGACGACGACGAGGCGGCGGCGGCACGAAGAGTCCTAATGAGAAAAGGTTTTGCGGGGAATCGTGTCGAGGCAGACCTTTGGGTGTGAATGCCAGAGATGTTCAGTTAATCAGTTTTTGTTTTCCCGCCTCAGCTTCACGGGCTAATGAGGCACGCGAGACCTCAATAAAAGAAAAGGAAGATGATGATGACGATGATGAAGAAGATGAAGATGATGAAGATGAAGATGAAGAAGAAGAAGATGATGAAGATGATGAAGATGAAGATGAAGAAGATGAAGAAGATGATGAAGATGAAGATGAAGATGACGAAGAAGAAGAAGAAGAAAATAGATTCTTACCAACAGAATGGCAGAAAGAGACTCCTATGGAAGAACAAGAAGAAGATAAACGAAAAAGAAGAAGAACAGAGAGAGATTTTGACAAACAGAAAGGCACAGAGTTAGAGACAGACAGACAGATTTACACAGACAGATAGACAGACAGACGTAGATAACCCGACAAACAAGCGGAGACAGACAGACAGGCAGACAATTACTAATATAACCAAACAGGAAATATAAATCAAACACGACCACAAAGTATCACAACTCGCACTTTTATTAACATTTACTGACTCAAAACATATACACATTTACTTTTCTCTTCTTGTGCCTCTCCCTCCTCCAGGCACCAAGGGAATATGCTCGAACCGAAGGACGTCAGGCCGCCTCCATCACGCAGTATATACGACAGTTAGCCCATAAACATGCTGCTACGTCGGGGGTCGATGGAAAGAATTAAAGAACCTGCCATCACGTCCACTTGCGGCCGAGGTAAACCAGAATGTGATGGGTCCTTAGGGGCAATAATCTTCAATTCGACATGACTCTCCGACTGACGGGGTGAGGAGGCCATGAGGGATGCGTAGAGAAGAGGAAAGGAGGAGGAATGAATTAGGAGGAAAGGGAAAAGAAAGATGCGTAGAGAGGAGGAAAGGAGGAGGAATGAATTAGGAGGAAAGGGAAAAGAAAGATGCGTAGAGAGGAGGAAGACTGAACGAGGAGGAAAAGAGGAAGAGAATGAACGAGGAGGGAAAAGGAGGATAACGAAGGAGGAAGAAAGGGGAAAGAATGAACAGGGAGGAAAGGAGAAAGTATGAACAAGGAGGAAGGGAGGGAGAATAAACGAAGAAGAAAAGGATGAAGGATAAATCATAAAGAAAGTACTTCGTCTTACTCTGGGATGCGTCTTCTCTTCAACGATCACATAAGGGACGAGAAGTGGACGTTGACTTTTTACTTGAAACAAAACCTATCGATCCAGGGACAGGACACACACACACACACACACACACACACACACACACACACACACACACACACACACACACACACACACACACACACACACACACACACACACACACACACACACACACACACACACACACACACACACACACACACACACACACACACACACACACACACTCCCCCCCCCTCCCCCTTGGTCCCGTCTGAGCGCCCCTGATTACCTACCTGGCGGAGGAGCTTCACCTGCGGCCCTCGGCGTGAAATTAGCATCAGCCTCAGCTTGGCATAGGAATCATCCGTTTCGAGGCACGGGAGTTAGGGCCGCTGCTAAAGAGTACTTGCGCTTCTCCGGAGGGCTGGGTAATGTAAAGCACCTCGTACGGCCGGGATAATACCAGAGCGAAGGTCGAACGCATACAGAGAGAGACGTTCCCGTGCAATCTGTGGGGCCTGATCGCCGGCGGCCCATAGGTGTGCGTTAAAGCGTATCCAAACACGGCTCTTACTTGTCAGAACCGACGTGGGATAAGGGTGCAATTGAGCCTCCCGTGAGTGCCTTGCGGACGGGAAGGCGGAGAGGTTGGCAGCCCCTCGATTCTGTATAGAGTGGACCTTCACGGCTACCAAGATGAGTGATCGTCGAGCTGCGTCATAAGTGGCCCAAGCTGTGGTTAGCAATGGGAGCTTGATCAAGATTACGGAAATTATGGTCCCTGATGAAGAAATTACGTGCTACACCTTAAATGGATTTGATGTTTATTGGTTGGAAGTTCAACAGCGTTCTAAGGAAGTCTAAGAAACCCTCTCAACTGCTTAAACTGTTCACACTTCTTTGTTGCTTTGTAGGAAGGACACTGATTTTTCTTTTCTTCATGAAGCTTCCTCGTTACATAGGAGGTTCTCGGTACTGCACAGACCGCAAAGTTATGAGTCTGTGGTGAAGGTTGTGTGAAAAAATACTTATAGAATAGGTTTTGCACTGACAATTCCACCTCGAAGTAATAAGTAAGTGGTAATGTTTCTTCAAGTTTTCTGCTTGCCCGTGTGAGGCGTCCCGAAGCATGGAAGGACGAGGAGGAGGAGGAAGGCAGCGAGGTAATCAATTCATCCGGTTGCGTGTTCTTGCCTAAGGATTTCCTGAGTCTGACACGGGCCCGCCTATGTCTGCCTTGATTCACGGAGCGGCGGCGAGCACGACACGGCCTCAGAGGAAAGACTGGGCTAGGCCACGTCCTGCAGCCTACGGTGGTGATGGTGATTGTAGCAGTAGTAGTAGTAGTAGTGGTAGGAGGAGGAGGAGTAGGGGTAGTAACGTAGCAAACCTTTAAAATTAAACACTGGAGCCCAAACAAGAATGGAAAACGTTAGACAGAAGAGAAGAAAATCGAGTCACCAAGATCTCTACCAGGGAAGCGAACCCACCACTCAAAAAAAAAAAAAAAATCGCGATCATAAAGAGAATTAAAAGGAAGGCTGAAAAAAATTAATAACATTCTTCCTTTTCATCACCCCACTTTATCATCGCCTGCGCCATTATTTTCTAGTTATAAGTTGATTAATTGATGGACACTTGATAAGGAATCGGTCGCGCCATCTGTCTGTTGATAATTGAAGGAACTGACCTTGTGATCGGCTCGCTTACTGAGGCCAGCGGTAAAAACTCGCGTGTGGCAGTGAGGCGTGACCTAAGGGGGAGGAGACGAGGCGCACGCGAGGCTGAGTGGGAGAAAAAATATATGGTAGTCATGAAGCTGCCGGCCAAGGATGAGATAGGTCGCGGGGGCGTGCGAAGACAGTTAATAGTTTTAGTATGACTGGAGTTTTTTTCAATGGCCTCCAATCTCTGCTGAACGGATTGGAGAGAGAGAGAGAGAGAGAGAGAGAGAGAGAGAGAGAGAGAGAGAGAGAGAGAGAGAGAGAGAGAGAGAGAGAGAGAGAGAGAGAGAGAGAGACCGGAGGATGGCTTGTGAGTTCAGGTCCTACCCGTCCCGTCCCGTCCGGTTCGAGCCCCACTCATCCACATCACCTTCTAGTTAAAGCTTCAAGGCATTAGGTACGGATATTTTTTCCCCGTATACCATTCAGGAAAAGTGCATTCCATTGTCTCTGCTATCGCGTTAATTAAGAATCCTCCACCTGATATCGGATCATGAAAACTCGAGGTGGAAAAATGCTTCATTAGGCAGATTAGAGGCGCCGGGACACACAATGCCTCTCGTGGTTTGTATCTCGACGGGGTGTGTTCGTTGCATCATGGGGGGGGAGGGTCTGTGTGTGTATGTGTGTGGGTGTGTGTGTAGGGGTGTGGATGTGGGTGGGTGGGTTGGTGGGTACGTCATTAGCAACGCCCGGAGACATTTATGAGGCGTTTAAGAGTAATTACCGAGGCCTGTCCGGAGGTGGTGAAGGGGCGGGGCTGCTGTCCTCCTGGCGCCCCGCTGACCAGCCTAAGAAGCTCAAAGGGCGGCCCAAACCACAACTCATCCCGCGTGTGTGTGTGTGTGTGTGTGTGTGTGTGTGTGTGTATGAGGAAGAAAAAGGGAAGAATAAGCGAGGAGGAGGAGGAGGAAAGGGGGAAGAAAGAGCGAAGAGGAAATGAAGAAAGAATGAACGGGGAGGAAAGGGGAGGAAGAATAGACGAGGAGGAAAGAGGGGAGAATGAATGTGTGTGTGTGTGTGTGTGTGTGTGTGTGTGTGGTGGGTGGATTACGTTTTATGGAGATGGAGGACGCTTAGCAGGTAAAGGTGAAGGAGGAGGGGCGCTAGATCCCACGCCTTGGTGCCCTAATCCCCTTTCGTAACATAATGGAGTGTCGCCCCTCATCCTCCTCTCCAGCCTATCAGCTCCCACCCCCGCCTGGCTCGTTCTTCTCCCTTCACCCTCCCGGTCTTGCCTCACATCCTCCTTTACCTCACACCCTCGATGAACCTGTCCTTCGCTCCCCTCTCCTTCATGTATCTTATAGTTCATGATTCTTCCAGTTCATAAAAGAAGAAAAAAATTTACATAAATGATACCTGCCTTATATACGTATTCTAAAGTAGTTTATTAGAGGTTTAAATGAGGTTTGTGTGTACCTGTTTAAATGAAGGAAGAGAGAGAGAGAGAGAGAGAGAGAGAGAGAGAGAGAGAGAGAGAGAGAGAGAGAGAGAGAGAGAGAGAGAGAGAGAGAGAGTTCATAGCCCCCCTCTAAAGAACAGGTACTCAGTAATCAGTAATCCATCGGCCGCCACGTTGACCCCCGCCTCGCACAGCCTCAAGTCGCTTTACACTCAAATGAGCTCCCTGCAAAAAAATCACGTCATCCTAAATATCACTCATTTAGCGTAGTAACAATAACTTAGTTTGATAGTTACATTATATTTTAAACATTTAAGTAGTATGATTATTTGCTATGATGTACAGCCCTCAATTACTCTTAATGGAGAAACCACGTTAAGAAATATTTAGAAAACGATTACGCCGAACTCTGAGCAGATTAAACGTCAGGAGATAAAAAAAATGTTCATTCAAAGTCAATAAACTGAAAATGCCCTCGGGGAAATTGCATCCCCTAAATACCCCACTTGATTGCCGTAACAGTATCGTAATAAGAAAATATATAGAGAAAGAAATTACTTCTATTGAGATTTTAATCTGAAACGAATCAAAGGGAAGATAAAGGATTATACATTTAAAAGGCGGACGGGAGGGCGCTGGACAAGGTTCCAACGCTGCTGTTAGAGACCAGCGCCTTCCTGTGCCCCCCAAAAAAGGACATATATCTAATCCTTGCAATCAGGTTAGTCGTTTATTTCTCTTTCCTTTACGAACTTACAATATGGCTAAGTTCCAATATGGCTTAGTTCCAATATGGCTTAGTTCGCCAAAGCCCTCACACGTTGCTCTTGTAGTTGAAATTATATTGCTACAAGGCTTGGCAGTCATGTTTTGAGTGTCAATACCAGAGATACATTCAAGAAGAGGTTGGATAAATTCATGGATAGTGATGTATACTGGGGTTAGGCTTACAGGAGCTGCCTTGTATTGACCAACCGGCCTCTTGTAGACTCCTTACGTTCTTATGTTCTTATGGATGACGATAGTTAGGAATTTGGAGGTAGAAGAAATGACGGCGGGCAGAACCAACAAGGGCCGTGGGAGTGGAGTGGAGAGTGGAGAATGAACGAGGAGGAAAGGGGTAAAAATTAACGGGGAGGAAAAGGGTAAAAATGAACGGGGAGGAAAAGGAGAAGAATTAACAGGGAGGAAAGAGTGGAGATAAACGAGGAAGAAAGGGGGAGATGAACGAGGAGGAAAAGGAGAAGAATGAACAGGGAGGAAAGAGTGGAGATAAACGAGGAAGAGAAGAATTAACAGGGAGGAAAGAGTGGAGATAAACGAGGAAGAAAGGGGGAGATGAACGAGGAGGAAAAGGAGAAGAATGAACAGGGAGGAAAGAGTGGAGATAAACGAGGAAGAAAGGGGGAGATGAACGAGAAGGAAAAGGAGAAGAATGAACAGGGAGGAAAGAGTGGAGATAAACGAGGAAGAAAGGGGGAGATGAACGAGGAGGAAAAGGAGAAGAATGAACAGGGAGGAAAGAGTGGAGATAAACGAGGAAGAAAGGGGGAGATGAACGAGAAGAAAAAGGAAAAGAATGAACAGGGAGGTAAGAGGGGAGAATAAAGTGATGAATCAGTGGAGTATGATCATAACCCCGGTGTCCATCAACGCAGGAAGGGCAAAGGTAAAGGTATACGAAAATAGCAAGACAATCAGGCCTGAGCCGCGGCGAGGACAGCATGTCGAATGGTTAAAAGAAACTCTGATATTCCTCGGGCACCATGTTATTTATTTTTTGCTCCCTATACCCCAATAAATGTTTGCTATTAGTGGCCATTGTAATGATATCGATTAGCTCCATTACTTTTTGCGTGTTATAAAAAATGTAATTGAGGGTTTGGGAAGCGTGTCATTTACTGTTTTGCGTCTATTAGTGTGGACAGATCGTCGGTTGCAAGCACGGATGTATGTAAATGCATTAATAATAACACACACACACACACACACACACACACACACACACACACACACAAGAAATTACAAGGTCGTCCGTCAGATCTAGTTGGAGTGTTTAAATTTCCCACCCACCCCCCAAAAAAATCGAATAGTTCCCAAGTTTACGGCGCACAATATATGTTTTCATGAAGCAAATAATAGCATGCTAATCTAATTTCCTTGCCTGTTTACATTGCCTTGTCGGGTTTGCAGATCTCGGACTATTGATTGTAGTAAGAAAACCCTCCATTCAAAGCGAGTTTTGTTACACTCCGTTGGTTTTTATAACAAACTCAACCATGTAGTTTTAGCGCTCTCTCACAGTCCTTGCCTGTTTTACACGCCGTCATATATTCTATCTTCACATTTTAACTATCATTATCCTCGTTGTTCTCTTGGCTAAGTTATCCTACCCCTGTGTATCTGTATTTCTTTTACTCCACTGATTTTTATAACAAACGCAACCATACACTTTTACCTTCCTCTCACTGTCTTTGCTGGTTTCCCACGCCGTCATATATTCTATCTTCATATTTTAACTATCATCATCCTCGTTGTTCTCTTGGCTTAGTTATCCTACCCTTGTGAATCTGTATTTCTTTTACTACACTGATTTTTGTAACAAACACAACCATACCCTTTTATCTTCCTTTCACTGTCGTTGCTGGTTTCCCACGCCGTCATGTATTCTACCTCATATATATCTAACTCTCTTCAGTCTCTCTTTTTCCTCGTCTAAACTATCTTATCCATGCGTACTTGTGCTTGTTTTACGTGTCTCTCATGAACCGCACGATGTCCAAGTCACATTTCTGAAAGGTCTCTCAGGATCATCTGGCGAAAATAATAATAATGTTTCTCTTGTATTTTCATTACATTGGTTACGTTTCAGAAGATTGAACAATTTCTCTTTAGCGACGTATTCTCTCTTAACAATATCAAAAAAACGTCTTTAATCATGATATTTTGATCGACTCTGGTCACAATTAACAAAGCATTAAGCTATATGAAAACAAACGGCAAGAAATAGGAAGAACATATATTTGAAAGGTCTTCCAGGATAATCTCGGAAAAAGAAGCGTCAGTAACATAATGATAATTCTCTTGCTATTCGAAGTTTTGAACATTTCAGATTATTATTTTTTTCTGTAGTGACGCATTCTCTTCAACACCCTTATAACATATGAAGAACACGCCTTGAGTTATGATGTTTTGATCGAGTGTGGTAGCCAATTAACAAAGGGTTGCGCTATATGAAAACAAGTTACAGTAAGGAAGAACAGTTTACACAAGCACCCCGCTGTTAAATATTCTTCGTGTACACCTTAAATAATGCGTTGTGTTGCACGGCTTCACGGCACCGCTGGTCAGCCTGGGAAGCAACACTCACCCGACAAACACTTGGGCTTCATTAGTGAGAGAAAGCGTAAACAATTATAACCCTTACCTATAGTATAGCTGCTAATAAAGTGCTCGGAGCGACAGTAATTGGCACCAGCAAAGAAAATCAATGTTTGAAATGTAGTTGAGGAAAAAAATTTAATGTTAGCATAAGAAATAATGTGGGAAGGAGGAAGATTCTTGTTTAGCGGCAAGAAAAATCAATGACCAAGGTATTTCTTGTATAAATATTTACGGTGTGTTGATTTTATACCCGACTGTTCCTTTTCTCTCGCCATATATCGGTGTGATTGTGATACGAAAGTTACTGAAACCTTTGACTGTCTAAGACGAATCCGTTTGATTAAGTTCGGAAGGATAATAAAGTTCCTAAATTTATAGCCTACTAATGTGGGAAATATAGTGAATAATCAGAAATAAGATAAAAAAACAGCCTAAGATCGGTATTTTCAGACCTTCCGCCTCTCACATCAATTATCTCCAAAGGCCGAAGAATAAATCGTCAGTCAATCGTGTTCCAATGAGTGTTTTTTTTTAGATCCACAGTACAGAAGAATGATCAAATTACTACCAGGGTCATAAAACTACCCCTGCCAATGCCCGCAACTCCAATGAATACCTTGTCAAATATGTGTTCCTGGACCCCGAGAGGGTAAAAAATATGACCCTAAGATCTCGATGTTTGTGAGTGGTTTCAAGTTTTCTGCTATTAGTCTTTTTTTGTGGTCAGAACGAACCATCCACTCCACTATTTGTTGACCGACGTAATGGCTGACTGTGAGGAGGGCGATTTCTCTAGCAGTCTTTTGGTGTGAAATTAGTCGCCTCGCTTTTTCACACATTAACTAAATGGCCCACACTATTATGCCCCAGCGTCAAGATTTGTGTAGTGTCTGCGGCGCGAGAGTGAAGGGAGGCGCCATTACCGATAGGGCGAACCAACTACCGTCTCGACCAGTTTATGGGAGCCTGCCGTCCGATAGATTGCGGGGCCAGTTTTTCTTGGTTTTCTCCCTCTACCTTTTCCTCTTCCCCGTGATCATGTGTTGTGGTCATTTAGCAAGGCATTCCTCTATCGTTCTCCTCCTGAAGTTTTCTTACCTTTCCATTTTTCTCTTCTTATTACCCTCCGTCCGTATCCCTTTTCATTTTTCCCCATTTCAACAAGATTTTTATCCATTACTTTCCTTTTACCATACCCTCCTCCTCCTCCTCCTATTCCTCCTCCTCCTCCTCCCACGTCGTATCAGTCCATAATACCCAACACTTCCCGCTGGTCGTAACGCAAGTCAGTCTTCGTCTAGTGCCGGCGCCCCGTTCCCCGCCTTATCTCGGCTCCCCGCGTCCACTGAGCAGGGGCTGATGGGCCGATAGTAACCCTTCCTCGGACAGCCGGATCAGCGTTGTCTGGCCCTTCAGGATCCGTGGACGAGGGCAAAGACGGACAGTTCCAGTTTTCCTTCACTTTTTTTGCTACGTCGCCTCAAGGACATAAAAAGGTGGTTCTGGGCGCCGTTTCAGACCACTCAGCTTCTTCTTGATGTTGTTGGATATGGTTTTCGCTTTCGGTAGAGGTGGGGTTTTCGCGGCGAACTTAATAATTTGTAATTCCGGAGTAATTATCAGATACGTGATCTATTCGTGCATATCAGCCGGCCATCTCCGTGATGGTTAATTTATTCTGATCCAGACACACGCCCGCAGGGGAAGCTTACGACTTTTTTTTGGTTCTTCCTGGGCCGACACGAGGAATATGAGCCGCCTTAGCCCTGGACGCAGACCGACGCCCTCTCCCCCCGACCCCCGACCCCCCCCCACCCACCCCCCACACACGCACAGGAAAACCCAAAATTAAACAGACAAACTAGATAAATATTTTTCTTGAGCTGCATCGTCTATTCTTATCATTTCTGCCAACGTAACTCACTTCAAGTCCGCCGGAAATCCATTATTCACATTGTTTAAAGGCCAATCAAGCAAAGCAAATAAAATATAATATCTGAAGTGCAAAGAGCAAGTGTCCCCCCATCGAGACACTTGAAGAATGAAAATAAATGCAAACTTAAAGCTCAAACGCAGGAGGCATCACGTTAAGAGCCAATCGGTGTAGCATTTTGTCCCTCAACCTCGTGTGTGTTAGGTCGGGAAGCGGCTCAAAGGGATAGCGATCTAGCACACTACAGGTCTCTCTTGTTTCGTCGCCGCCTATGCCGCCGCCTTATTGAGGGTGCGGTAGGGCCCCCTGATGCCATCGCCTCTTAGCTGCACTATAAACCAGGCTAGCGAAGACGAGGGGCCGAGAGGCGATGCTGTGCGAGATTGGACCCGTTGATTGGTTGGGTTGGCGGTGGAGCAGGGTGAGTTGTGGCGCCGCTTAACTTAAAGATGTGTTGGTGGTAGTTTTGGGTTGAAGGAGGGGGGTAAGGGGGGGAGGAGAGAGAGAGAGAGAGAGAGAGAGAGAGAGAGAGAGAGAGAGAGAGAGAGAGAGAGAGAGAGAGAGAGAGAGAGAAACCTGTATGGGAGGGGCACTCACTCTTAAGTCAAGTGAATGGCAGAAAAAAAGAACACACACACACACACACACACACACACACACACACACACACACACACACACACACACACACACACACACACACACACACACACATATACACACAAACACTCATATAGAGACCCAAACATCCAGAAAAAGAGAGATACAGACATACCAAACAGACATAACCAGACACAAATAACATCATAAACATAACAAAAACAAGAATTAAGTTATAAAAAAAACATAAAAAGCTAAACACCACCGAAATAGAAACTCAAATGTCCCTCAAACCTGCAGAATCAAAGTCACTCAGGAAAAAAAAATCGAGAAAAGAATAAGAAAAGAGAGAGAAAAAAAAGAAAGACGTTGTACTCTACCCGCGAATTACCATAAAGTACACCACGGGCCGGACACATCCCGCAATTACTGGTCAGAGGAATAAAAGGCAAGCGAAGGAAACTGGACCAAGTGGTGTTCGGCGCGCTTAATCGTCGGTTCCCGGGGTAAATTTGAAGCTATTTCCCAAGTAAGTGAGGTGTCGGTGCCTTCATGCACGGCGAGATGGCATTAAGATAGCCTCGGCTCTTGCTTCACGGGCCCCGCATCGCACCGGAGAGGAAGGGAAGGAGAGGAGGAGAAGGAGGAGGAGGAGGGTGGATATGGAGTGAAATAAGTGAAGGGGATGGAGGAAAAGAGCAGGGAAAGAGGAGGAGGAAGAGGACGAAGTAGAAGAATGCGAAATAAAGTGAACGCAATGGAGAAATTGGTCTAGGAAGAAGAGACAAAGAAGCGGGCGAGGAAAAAGAAGAGGAAGAGATAGAGGAGGAGAGGGAGGGAAGGAAGAGGGGTAGTGGGACGAAGAGGAGGAATATGAGGTGAGATGAAGGCAATGGAGGAAAGGAGGAGGAGGTGGAAAAAGAAAACAGACAGAGGACGAGAATGAAAAGGAATAAAAGATGTAGGAGAGAAATGGAAGGAGGAGGAGGAGGACGACGAAGAAGAAGAGGAATGTGAAGGCGATGGAGAAAATCAGAAATTGGTGGAAGAAGAAAAACAGACAAAATGGAGTATGAGAAAGAAGAGGAAGAGACAGACGAGGAGAGGAAGGGAAGGAGGAGGTGGAGGAGCAAGAGCAGCAATAGTATGTTTGTGACTGTTGTGGATTAAAGCGGAATTTATACCATCAAAAATCTCTATGCTTCAAACGATCCCTGAATAGTTTTGTCCATGTTGTCACTGTCACTGGTACCGTAAGTAGTAATAAAAGTAGAGGTATTGGTAGTAGTAGTAGTAGTTGTAGTAGCAGTAGTAGCAGTAGTAGGAGTAGTAGTAGTAGTTGTTGTTGTAGTAGTAGTAGTATACGTAGAAGCAATAGGAAGAGAAGTAGTCGTTGTATTAGTAGTATTCCTTTTGCATTTTATTAATATTGTTGTTGTATGATATTGTGTAGGTTGCTGTGGTGGTTAGAAGTATGATGATGATGATGATGATGATGATGATGATGGTGATGACAGCCTGTAGTGATGCCGGTGTTGATGCGGTAATTGTGTTTAATCTGCACGTTGGATCATTGTTTGACTTTATTTGGAAAACACACAAGAAAATATCAACAGCAGCATCTTCTTCCCCTCGCCTCCTGGAACAACGGCTTTAAATGGTGCTTGTAATAATGGAAGAAACAGTTACTCGCGGTGGTCAAATTTTCTCCCCAAGTTTAATTTCGTCTCAAGAGTTGCAGAGATAATTACAATCGTCACGTCGGCAGCGGGTAAGAGGGAGATAAGAAGTACAGTAAGACAAGCAAGAAGGAAGGGTTCACGGTAACAAGATTTGATTTAGACAAGGACGACGCCGTTACGTCTAAGATCGTTCGTTCAGATCCCCGAAGAAACTCACAAAGATAAAGATACAGCGGGAGGGGAAGGAAGGAAGAGGAGTAGGACGAAGAGATGGGCGAGGAATAAGAGGAAGAGAGATAGAGGAGGAGAGAAAAGGAAGGGAAGAAGAGGAGTAGGACGAAGAGAGAAAATATATTATGAAGACGATGGAGGAAAGATAAGATGGTGGAGTAAGAACAGAAGAACAGACAAAGAGGAGGACGAGGAAGAAGAGGAAGACATGGATGAGGAGAAGAAGGGAAGGAGGAGTACGAAGAGGGAAAATATAAAGTGAAAGCGGTGGAGGAAAAAGACAAGTTGTAGGAGGAAGAACAGACGAGGAGAAAGAGGAAGAATTAGAGGAGGGGAAGGAAGGGGAAGAGGAGGAGGGGGAGGAATAGAAGAAGTGGAGAAGAAGGGGAGGAGGAGGACGAGGAAGAAGAGGAAGAGAAAGAGGAGGAAAGGAAGGGAAGGGAGAGGAAGAGGAGGAGGGGGAGGAGTAGGAGAAGTGGAGAAGAGGAAGAGAAAGAGGAGGAGAGGAAGGAAAGGAGGAGGATGAGTAGGGCGAAGAACTTTAGGAGAATATCATATGCTTCACGCAACAAAAAAGATAAGGAATTCACAGTAACACTTATACACACGCTAAAACGACACTCACACGTCTAAAGTAACACGCGTTGAGGATCGTAACCGAGACGCCGAGCCCTCTTAGACCCTCCCCTTGTGTCCCATATCAGGGGGATCGCCAACATGGGAGATCCTGGGTGGTAAGGAGGGAAGAGGGACTTTGCATCTTAAGCAGAGAGGAAATAGAACACTCAAGCAGCGCCTGTCAGTCATCCTGAACGTAACGTGTGGCTTTGATGGAAGGGGCGAGAGGAGGAGGTTGGGGCGTCTGAGGGGCCGAGGAAGAGGAGGTGGAGAGGAGATAAAGTTCCCCGTTCGTCCCTTTATGGAAGCCCTCAATCTGCGCAGCTACGATAAACTTGCATGAGGTATCCCGCCGTGTACCCTCCCGCCTGTCGCCCTCCCAGCGCCGCCTTATCTCGCCCCCTATAGCCCCTTATAATTCCCGGCTATAAGAGTACTCCTTACCATACCTACTGGGACGGGGCGCTAGGATTCTCAGGTTTCAGGTGTGCTATCAGGTGCGTCTATCATGCTCGAAGATAAAAAAGGGGAATATTAATAAACTTGATGGTAGAGACGGATGGGCAAGGTAAGGTAAGGAGAGAGGAGGTGAAGGAGAGGAGGAAGAAAAGTGAGAAGTATGTAGTTTAGGTAAAGAGGCAGGTAAGTTTGATTGAGGGAAGGTAACTGGATGAGGGAGGAAAGGTGGGCATGATGAGAGAGGGAGAGAGAGAGAGAGGGAAAAAAGAGAGAAAGAGAGAGAGATCATATACAACTTCCAGGGTGGCGAGAGATCAAAGCAGTGGGCAATGTAAATTCTCATGTCTCGTCGAGGTGTGATTTTTTACAAGAAGGGTGGATATGTCTGTGGCAGGGTGGGTGTCGTTGAGGCGGCGCATGGGTCAGTGAATGTGAGGCAAGGGTGGAGCCTGTGGGCGTGGGTGTGGGTGCGGGTGGGTGTGAGTCTGGGTCAGTGGGTGAGAGAGTGAGGGCGTAGTTCTGTTGGGTGGTTTGAGGGAGGGGAAGGAAGGATTTGAGTGGAGAAGTGACGATGCTATGTGGAGGTGAGGTGGTGTATGAAAGTGGATGAGATACTGGGTGGAGGAGGATGTGAAGAAGAACGGAGGAGGTGAAGGAAGCAAAGAGGATGCGATGTGGATTTCAGGTGGATGAGATGCTGGGTGGAGAGTGATTTGAGAAAGAAGGGAGGATATGAGTGGAGCGGTAGGGAAGCGATGTGGATAAAGGTGAAGGTGGATGAGACTCTGGGTGGATGAGATTTTGGATGTGAGGAAGAGGGAAGGAGCGAGAAGGATATAAAGAGAGGCGTAATAATGCAATGTGGATAAGAAATGACAAAGGCGAAAGTGGATGAGATGGCTGGCTGTAGTGAGAAGGATGTGAAGAGAGTGGCGAGGATACAATGTGGATATAAGATGATGACGGCGCAGGTGGATGAGACGCAAGGTGGAGGGCGGCGTAGTGCTGGTTCTTTGTGGGTAATGGGCCTGTGAGGGGGATTGAGGGTGACAAAGAAAACCAATCAGAGCAGCTTTTTGCCTCGTATTATGAAGGCCTCCGAGGGGGCGAGGGCGGTGGGCGGAGACACGAGACAGGGAGGCATGGAGGCGCGACGGGGAGGGAGGGAGAGAGGGAGGGGTAGAGGTATGGAAGAGAGGTGGAGGAACGAGGAATAGGAAGAGGAAGAGGACAAGAAAAGGCAGCAGATAGAGGGAGAAGATAGAAGACAGGAGAAAAGGAAGCGGTGGAAGAAACAGAGAGGAAGGGAAGAAGAGGGAAAAAGGGAGGAAACTGGAACGAGTTAGAGGGAGAAAAAGATGGAGTCAGAAAGGGGAACGTTGTAGCCCCCATTTAGATTTTTCATATGGGCTATTTTTCAAAAGTCTTTTTTCCAATTAAATTTTACAGCTGTTGGCCTTTGAGCTGTTCTTCCCTGAAGGCTGCGTGGCTATATAGAGGTAGTTCGTGTGTGTTCCTTGTAGCCTATAAACTTGTAGCATCAGAAAAGAAAATAGAAATGTGTGTTGTACTGATAGAACGTTTACGAGAACTCTATATCCTGAAAACTGATTCCATCTTCTCTGCTCTTTTTTTATCGTATCTCCTCACATTCCACGCCTTCCTCCCTCTTAACCTAATCTAACTTTGCTTCAATTCTCTCCCTCTTCTCTCTTTCCATCACTCCCTTCTCCCTCTTAACCTAATCTAACTTTGCTTCAATTCTCTCCCTCTTCTCTCGTTCCATCACTCCCTTCTCCCTCTTAACCCAACCTAACTTTGCTTCAATTCTCTCCCTCTTCTCTCGTTCCATCACTCTCTTCTCCCTCTTAACCCAACCTAACTTTGCTGCAATTCTCTCCCTCTTCTCTCGTCCCATCACTCCCTTCTCCCTCTTAACCCAACCTAACTTTGCTCCAATTCTCTCCCTCTTCTCTTGTCCCATCACTCCCTTCTCCCTCTTAACCCAACCCAACTTTGCTCCAATTCTCTCCCTCTTCTCTCGTCCCATCACTCCCTTCTCCCTCTTAACCCAACCTAACTTTGCTCCAATTCTCTCCCTCTTCTCTCGTCCCATCACTTCCTTCTCCCTCTTAACCCATCCTAACTTTGCTCCAATTCTCTCCCTCTTCTCTCGTCCCATCACTCCCTTCTCCATCTTAACCCAACCTAACTTTGCTGGAATTCTCTCCCTCTTCTCTCCTCCCATCACTTCCTTCTCCCTCTTAACCCAACCTAACTTTGCTCCAATTCTCTCCCTCTTCTCTCGTCCCATCACTCCCTTCTCCCTCTTAACCCAACCTAACTTTGCTCCAATTCTCTCCCTCTTCTCTCGTCCCTTCAGTCCCTTTTCCCTCCCAACCCGACCCATCTTTGTTCCAATTGTCTCCTGCTCCTCTAGCTCCCATAACTTACCTCCATATATCTCTTTGTAGCCCCTCCCTCCTTTATGTCAAACACTCCTTTCCTCAAACACATCTCACCTCGCCCTTTCCAACCCTTAAACACTTCCCTTTTCTCTCAATCATACACTCTCTCGCCCTCAGACACAACCCCACCCCTCCATATATCTCCCCGGCCCCTCCCTCTTCCTCCCTCCCTCCCTCCCTCCCTCGCCCCGTCTGAGACAACCCCGGGGCGCCCTTGTGACGTAGGATGAGAACATTATTTTCGACGCTAAAAACGGGAGGAAAAAATCTTTCATCGGCCATTAATGTCAAGAGTCGAGGGAGTGTGATGGCGCCGCGGCGAGGGAAGGGATCGGATCGTTTAAAGGTGGGGCGAACACGTGTATGACGAGGCGGATACGAGATAGAAGTAGATAGGTAGGTAGATTGGTAGATAGATAGATAGAAAAATATATAAATAGAGAGAGATAAATAGATAGATGGCTAGAAAGATGAACAGTTACATAGATAGATAGACAAAGATAGATAGCGAGAGAAAGAGATAGACAAAAACACAGAGAGAGAGAGAGAGAGAGAGAGAGAGAGAGAGAGAGAGAGAGAGAGAGAGACAAAGGGAGAGAGAGGCTGAATAAAAGTGAAGGACTGTCTTTTTTGACGTCGTAGAGATAAATCAACTTGTGAATTTAAATGTGATGGAGGTGCTGCCAAGCCCTTGACAGAGAGGCGTGCTGGCGCTGGTGCTGCTGGTGGTGCTGCTTCCCCCACGCGGCGCTTCGTGAGGCCCAGCGAGTTATGGTCACCAGTACATAAAAGAAACTCCACTGTTCTTAGGGAAATCCTCAAAATATGTTTCTTTTATTTATGATTTTTGGGGTGTGTTAAGTTGTGGTAGTCGTTTCCTGTTTTTTTTTGTGTGTGCGTGTGTATATATATATGTATGTTCGTGTGTGTGTGTGTGTGTGTGTGTGTGTGTGTGTGTGTGTGTGTGTGTGTGTGTGTGTGTGTGTGTTCCTGTGTGTGCAAATGAAATAAATAAATAAATAAAAGAAATAAAGAAAAAAAAAACGAGAGAAGGAAAAAGCAAGAAAGAGGGAGAGAGTAGTAGTAGTAGTAGTAGTAGTAGTAGTAGTAGTAGTAGTAGTAGTAATAGTAGTAGTAGTAGTAGGATCACCACCTTCCGTTGCACACTAAACCTTACTGTTATCAAACCAAGACACTAAATGAAACCAAACAAACACCACCACCACCATTGTCTAATCTTCTTTATCGGTCTGTCAGGTCCTACAAGTGACACTCCGGCTCATTTTTTTCGGTTTTACGGCTCTGCTTGTCACGACCCGAGTTGAGTGCTCCTTGGCGGGGCTTGTTCGGCGCTCCCCACAGCCTCGTTCGTAAAGAAATACTTGACAGAAAGGAGTTACCTGTGTCGTCGTTGGAGGTTCCTGCCGCCACTCTGGGTCCGCGGAGTGGGGATCGAAAGGAAATAAATTAGATGCCTCAACGTTGGGAATCTCTTTCAGAATGCATAAGTGCCTCATTAGCTTCCCGTGCAGGCCTTGTGGCAGCGTGTAAAATATGGCTGATTTTGCGAACCTCTCCACATAGTGTTTGTTTAATGGATATAGAGAGGAGGAGTGAAGGGGAGAGAGAGAGAGAGAGAGAGAGAGAGAGAGAGAGAGAGAGAGAGAGAGAGAGAGAGAGAGAGAGAGAGAGAGAGAGAGAGAGAGAGAGAGAGAGACAGGCAGACAGACAGACAGATTGCAGACGGACACAGATAGTCAGACAAATTAATGAACTGACAGACAGATACACAGACGGATATATGAACAGGACAGACACACAGATAGGCAGACAGAAAGGCAAAGAGCAAAGAGACAGGATAACATACAAGTGGAGAACGCAGAGGTGATACGACCAGCGAAACACCATTGCAAGTTATCCTCAAGATGGTTTGCCTCACTAGCCACAAGATGATCCTCCTCTTCCTCTTCCTCCTCCGCCTCCTTATTTCTGTTCCTCTCCTTGAAATATCACCGTTAGGATTTAAGAATGTCTTTTTACTCAGTTTTCTATTTACACGCATGAGTAGAAAAGGAAGTGAAGAAAAATATTTAGCATTATATGAAATTTTGACAGCGGATAGAAGATGACTGCAGGCAAAACATTATGGCAAGCTTTTTGGTGAGAATATTAAGATTATTCATGAAGATGCCAAAAAATGAAAAAAAAAAAGATGAGACTGGAATGATCAAAGAAGGAAGAAAAAGCGAGGAACATACTACACTTGGAAGAATGACAATAAGTAAAAATTCGAAAAAGATTTGTTTAGTGTGAGAGTTGTTGGCCAAGAATGGGTTAGGTGGAGTAAGGTTGGTTTTGCTGCCTCGTCAAGATGATAGACTTGCTAACATGAAGAGAGTCGTTCCTTTACAACTCGTGCTTTGTTGGGTTAAGCTGAGGACGTCTTCCACTCACTCCCTCACTCACTCACTCTCTCTTATCTTCCAGTACTCGTTGGCTTCTTTCCCGGCCCGGTGTGGTCCTCGTTCAGGTGACTAAGGGCCAGTTCGACAGTTCAACACAGCCATTGTAAGCGCCCAAGCCAAACTATATTCACCACAATGATCCGTTATTTCTACTCAATACCAGATACTAAAGAGATTTCCCGTGTGGTTTTCTATAGTTTCCTTCTTTTTATATCAACGCCAAAAACTATACAAGGAATGTTCATAGTTTTTTGTGTTTGGTTGGGGAACTTGCAAACTTGGTGTAATGGACTGTAAAACTGGTCCTTAGATTCATATTTTTAAACGTATCGGGCTCCCTTTACGACTATTTTCTAAGGCCACAGAAGATTAGTCGGGTTTCCTTGGATGATTTTCCCGCTCAAGATGCGGAAGTCGTATAAAACATCACAAAACAGTCTACGAAAATCCCGGCAACTTCTACGAGAGGGTTTTGAAGCAGGCGAACTTAGGTGCCGATACGCCTAAGAATACGGGCTTAAAAGCACACGTGTGGAAAGCCATACCATACTGCTTAATGATAAATATGAGCCTCAGTGTGTTATGGTGTGCGGAATGTTTGTTTGTTTGTTATCGGCTCGCTCACCTGGCTACCTCAGGACTCAGCGGCGGTGTTCGCTTCCCGACTCTTGCAACCTGACACCCCAGAAAGCTAGATTGCGCGGAATGGACGCTCCATCACTACCAAACAAAAGAATCATCTGGACAGTTGTCTGAGGGAGAGGGACGGAGCTAATAGTGTTCTGCGGATAAAGGCTTCACGGCCCAGACCCCAGCGTCCGATAGCCCCCGCCCGGTATGAAGCTGTAGCCTGGCCGTAGTTTTTCTTCGCCTTCTGATAAATGTACCGCGAGTCTGCGTTGGGTTATCTGCAGTTGGCATCGAGGGCCCCGCGGTGTCGGGTGTGTCAAGGGATCGTACGCCGCGATGCTGATAACGTTGTATTCCACAGGGACGGTATTTATTGGCGTTTATTGATTAAGAAACTCTGGGGCGGGACACGCAACGCACCCGAGCGCGGAAGGAATGTGACTAATGATCGTTAAAGGCCGAAAAATCCGATATATCTTACTTATCGAGTACGGATCTCCTGAATAAAACATAAACACCTTTTGGGGCCCTGAGCCACCATTAAACCACACAATATTCAGGTCTTTATTCTTTTTGCTGAATACTTCAAGTGAGATTAGATCATCGCCGGGAGCTGCCGGACCCCATTGTGTGGATTAATGGGCTCGAGGGTGTGAACGGGAGGGTCGCGGGGCAGGTCAGGGCCACGCCGGACCCTGGGACGGGGAGGGCTGGGTGCCCTGCGTCCAGCCTCCGGCCCTAAAGGTAGCCCTGAATAACAGCCAATTAATTGTAGGCGTCCCTTCCTTGACCAAACGATTTTTCTCAATATAGGGTTAAACCTTTTGTTGGTGCAGGGTAAAGTTGGGAGCACACGCTATAGCTGCATGTAGTGACGGTGCCCATCTCCATTCTGTTGGCCCCTTGAGCTTGTGATGGGTTAACCCGACACAAGGCCAGTGTGACATCCGGGTTGCCACAGTTTACTTTCCCCAGGTACCCATTTATCGACCATCCCGAAAGGAAGGATGAGCTGCTAGGCGGGCTGCATACCGACTTCCTGGGCCGGGATTCGAACCGAGACCCGCAAAATAGTAGTCAGGGACGCTACTGCACTGCGGAGACGCTTGTTGGTGTGCGCGGTATAATTTTCATAGAGATAAATAAAAATAAGCATGCACAACTAGCCTACATCTGTCACAGTCTGTCACCAGCTAATCCGAAGTAAAGTAAACGAACATGAAGGTTAACGAAAAACACAAGTACGTAAATAACAACCATTAGGCGGCGTCACCTCATATTCGGCACCGCCACAGGTACGGCTGGAATTACCTTTATTAGAACACGGAGCGGGGCTGCCATAAAGCGCTCGCTCGCTTCGTCATTACGGAAAACAAATACTAACCCGAGGCTCTGGAAGTGGCCGGACGCCCCGCTGAACCCCGACCACTGCCAAAAATGATCGCCACAGGAGCTGACGAGGAGGAGGAGGAGAATAGGAAGAAGGAAGAAAAGAGGATAGAGAAAAAAAATTAGGTTTAAAAAAAGGAAACTGAGAGGCATGAGTAGGAGGAAAAAAGAGGGGAAAAAAGGGAATGAGAAGGGTGAAAAAGGGTATGATAAGATGAATATGATGGAGAAAAGATGATGAGAAGAGGAAAATAAAGAAGAACAAGAACAAGTACAAGAACAAGAAGAAGGAGAAACAGAAGAGCAAGAGCAAAAATAACAATAACAAGGAGAACAAGAAAACGTGAAACAGTATCGGTTAGAAGGAGAAGAAAAGGAGGAGGAAGAGGAAGAAGAAAAAGAGGAGGGAGTAAGGAGGCTTTTTTTCTATGGTCCTAATATAAGCGTGGAAAAACAAGACACTAATATACGTGCATTCCACCATTACTCAAGTGGATCAAGGGTTCGCTCACTCGCCTCGGTGTCCCGCAAGGGCTGTAAGGCCTTATAAGGGCGACCCAGCGGACTTAAGGCTGAGTGTTGCTAATTCAGTGATGAGGGGGCAGTGTGTGAGGGGTAAAGGGGGGCGTAGGTTTGTGGGTGGGGGGGGGGGGGGGGAAGGATATGTGTGTGTGTGTGTGTGTGTGTGTGTGTGTGTGTGTGTGTGTGTGTCGTGTCGTCTCTGTTTGTATTATCTGTTTTTTGTTTCTTTATGTTTTTATCTCTCCTCATCCGTCCCTGTATAATATTGAAAAGCTCTAAGACTTGATTTTCACGCGTATTGCACGAAGCCACATGATTAGTATGACGGATCGTTATCTCGCGTGATATTTCAAGCATTTTCCTCTATGTTTCGTTTTCCTCGCATTACCTTCACTTACATATCGTCCCTTTTCAGAAGACAAAAAAACAGATACCAGAGGAACACGCAGGCAGTCCTTCCTCATCCACCGTCTACACCACAGCTTTCATCTCGTCTCAGTAGCAGCGTTCACCACTACCCCACCACCCACCTTCCTACCGCCTCGGAAATGCCTACCTACATCATTGCATTACTAACCTACATCTTATCTCTCCAGTTAACCCTCAAAGATCACCCCGAGGCCCAAGCAAGCCAGCGCCACCACACCCTTCATTCTCCTCTTAGCCAACCACTCCTAACGCCGTCTCCATCCCCGTGCTATTCCCCCCCCCCCTCCCACTCCACCCGCCCCCCTGTCTGCTACATCACCCACCTAAAGGTCAAGCTGCCCCCTAGCGACACCTATCATCAACATACTTCTAAGCACCTGTCTTTTCCAGCAGCGTACGTCTTACCTGTGGTGCGCGAGGGTATCCGGGGCCCCAGCCTTGCTCCCATAAAGAAAATGGGGTTAGCTGTTATGTAGCAGATTAATACATTTTTTCGGGCATGATGTGTACAGTGAGTGAAAAATAATGTCCTCCTCTTAAACTAACTTAATTAGCAGTTCGTAAATGGCTTACGTAATATATAGTTGTCGTAAATCAGCGTTGAGGAGGCGCCGTAACACTGTGGACCAAACGAGCCGTCATTAGGCGGCCAGCGTCTGGCGGGCGTGGCCGAGGCGCCGCCCGCTGCCCCACCGCCTCACCGCCGCGTCGGGCGCCGCCGTCCGTTGCGAACCCAACACATCGCTGCCTCAGATGTTTTACGCTGCCCATAAATCAACACAACAGATGAAACATTTATATAGGAAAGCCTATGTGAATTTTTTAAGCAGATAAATAAATAAATAATTGAACAAATAAATTGATAATATATATATATATATATATATATATATATATATATATATATATAGATATATATATAAAGATATATATATATATATATATATATATATATATATATATATATATATATATATATATATATATATATATATATATATATATATATATATATATATATATATATGTATATATATATGTATATATATATATATATATATATATATATATATATACATATATATACCTAACATACCATCACACGCAGGGCTACACCAACAGAGCTGCTGTTTCAGATAAAAAGCAGACAACTGCGGCCCATAGACGACGCATTAAAGTTGCCGGAGAGAAAAAAGGCTCATAAAACACAAAGAACGCGTCATGATCCCTAATGACCCGCGTTAAGGCCGGCGGACGGGGACAGTGGTGGATTTTTTTTTTTTTTTTTGTATCATCTATTTTTTGCCGAGCCAATTGTTGTGTGCGAAGATCACTTGCTGATCAAGGTGTGAAAAGAGACCCCTTTGACTTTATTTACTATTTTTCTTTCCTTTAAAGTTTCTTTTTTTCTCCTTCTAGGTCTGGAGGCTCCTCACAGGACGGGTAACCCGTCCCCTGCCCACACCTTTAAGATTTTTTTTCTTTTGTTAGGACTTTTTTTCCCGCTCTGGTCACTTATTCTGGTAATTGGCCTGCCGGTCCTCCTTCGCTGTACGTGCAGTGAATTGTTAGTAGGACTGGAATTAAAAAAAACGAAGCATTAGTGAAACAGCCGTGGCAATAACTGTAGCAGGGTTGGCGGCAGTAGTATCAGTAGTAGTGGCAGTAGTAGTAGTGGTAGTAATAGTAGTGGTAGTAATAGTAGTAGTAGTAGTAGTAGTAGTAGTAGTAGTAGTAGTAGAAGAAGAAGAAGTAGTAATAGTGCACGTTAAAATACTAGCAGCAGAACCAACAGCATCCACAGTAATAAACGTACAGTTAGTAACGACAACAGCAACAGTAGTAGCAGCAACAACAAAAAATATTTATTTAACAAAAACAGCAGCAGCACCAGGAGCAGGCGCAGCAGTAGGTAACAAGAGCAGTAAAACGTGCTCGTTAGGCAAATTATTATATATACACATTCTGTAAGGTTGTTGTTGTTCATGCAGACAGTGTGTGTGTGTGTGTGTGTGTGTGTGTGTGTGTGTGTGTGTGTGTGTGTGTGTGTGTGTGTGTGTGTCTGGTTAGTCAGAGGTGTTAATTTAATTGTAGTTATTCAATTTACCGAGAGTAATTCACAAGCGGTAGTATGCATGGTGATGATCAGATCGAGAAATATTTAGTGAAAAGAATTAAATGAAAGAGGAAAAAACATGAACGGAAACGAAAAAGAAAACATGACAGGGAGAGGTAAGAATAAAACAGAAGAGTGAGGAAATACATGGAAGAGAGAGAAGGAGAAAATAAATAAACGTAGACGGTGATGCGAGGAAGAGAGAGAGTACGAAAGGAATAACGGAGAAAAGAAAGTAAAGAAAGGAGGAGGAGAAAGGTTCAGGCGTTGGTGAATGGAGTGGAGAGAGTGGCTGGTGGTGGTAGTAGTTCCTGTGGCAGCGGTGGTGGTGGTGGTGGTGGTAGTGGCAGTGATAGAGTAACACCGAGAATGTCTGTGCGGAGATGCTGCTGAGGGATATTATCAAAGGACTCGGGAGGTTCAGGGCCGGTGTCTCTTACAGTTTACAGCCTCGCATCCCGCCCAAGGCTGACGCGGCTGTCGTGTCCTGTTGGGCGGCGCGGGGGAGGCGGGAGATAGCGGCGGTGTGGATGCTATGTGGCCCGCCGAAAATATTGTGCCTGTAGCTGGCCATGTTGGTGCTATGGTCATTATTATCTTGATTATTATTATTATTATTATTATTATTATTATTATTATTATTATTATTATTATTATTATCATTTTATGATCATTATTACTATTATCGTAGCATAATAATCACTCTCCTTGTTAGTGTTACTTTTATTATACTTTTATATACAGTGTTTTAATAATTAATACTAACTTGAAGAAACAATTCCTTTATTATCGTCATGAGGTCACGGGGTTCTCATTTCTGAACACTGAGGAGGAGTCATGAAGCCCCTGCTCAGCCAGCCGTGCCAGACAAATAACCTGTTTGTAATGATGTCATGATTCAACAATGTTCAAAACTCAGTTGAGATTTTGTTGTTTCACAGGACTGAAAAATACACTCCTAAGGCAGAATTTTTTCTTCCAGAAACCCCAACATTAATTTCTTACTTACAAAAAAAAAAAAATTATAGTTATTTTATTGTTATTTTATTAGTGATATAAAAGTTATTTTACAAGATATTTTCTTTTCAGTTATTCCTGGTATCTTTAGAATTTTCAGTAATTCGAGGTGTGTCAGCCATCTTGCCATTCTTATTACCATAAGTGCTGTCTTTCTTCCTCTCCGTCAGTGGAAAGCGTCCTAACATCATCAGCCGTCGGCGTTTCACCGTACCGCAGAAATCCGCAAGCCTGGAGTTGTAAGTTCGTACCCAGGAACTGTAACACCACCCTCAACACTTACCTCGTCGGACACACGGGTCACGCTGCGTTTTATTGTTCACTTACGTGTCTGGTATTTTTCCAATTTGTGTTTTAAACTTTTATCACGGTTGAATTTCTCCAATCACATCTTCATTCTACTTTTCACCCATTTTGCAGTTTTTCTGGTCTGGACACCCCGGGGCAGAGGTATGTACCGGCATACATGGCATTGTGTTGCTGCTGAATGAGCGGCCTTGAGCCACTACTTTTCTGATATTCCTCCGGGTGACTGCTGGCCCTCGCCTGCGTCTTGTGAATTAGAGGCGATTGTCATGTTGTCTCGTACCATATAATCCCAATGATATAAAGCTTTTTTCATGTGCTTGTAATGACTCTGGTGATCAACAGATGGTTCAGCCGGTTCTCTAAGTTGTGACTCAGACAGACGCACAATCATGCCGTCCTTATTTATTACCTGCTTTGTAAAATCCGTATCAATAAACGTCTTGTTTGCTGTAATCTCTTGAAAGCTGAATGTAGTCAAGGAAATCTTCCATGTTGCTATCGTCTTAAGGTTTCTGATCTCTCACCAGACCGTGTTCTTCTCTCCGGCGCATGCCAAAGTTTTAATTTATGCATCCCAAGTACAAGGCGCACCACATTTAGCCTGTTGTGTAATTATGCCGCCGGCACTTTGCTCAGGCATTTCAGATTTCAACGTTAAAGAGATTTAATTTCCTGCTGTGGACCACTTTACTCTGGACGTGGTTTCCTTTTCCATGGAATTTCAATCTTTCATTTTCTACCTCATTTGTGCCATAGATTGCAGCAGATAACTAAGCCGTAGATAAGCATACTGTAATGATTATCAAAATTATCAAAACTTCTTATTCTTGGCGTTATTTTTGTTTGCCCATGACACACAGCAGGTGGGGATATAGATTACTCCCAGCGTCAAGTAAGGGAGAATGAGCGAGCATGAAATACTTGTAAGAAGTGTAAATTTCTTTATGATGATCGTGGTTTTGTGAGACCAATTTTTACTTCCATCATACATAAGACTGCTGAGGCGCGAAATCGAATCCATCCTGCTTATGTCTCCACTATATGTATTCTCGCTTTCTGGTCTGCTGGTGTTGTGTCAACCGGCTTCGGCATTACTTCTTACACTTTTTTGTAGGACTCCACATACCTCTACCAACCTCTCTTCTGTTTTTACCTTTGATAACTTTTTGCCTGCCATTCCATCAACGCCTCGCCGCCAATACGCTAGACATGTCACTCGGCGGGAGACTTCAAGCCCTCGGGAAACGATCCCCATGTTTGACATCTTCTCATCTAACACATCATGCGACTTTGCGCAGTCACCTTGCTTGTTCCTGTTATCGTGTGTGTTTGTTGTGTGTGTGTGTGTGTGTGTGTGTGTGTGTGTGTGTGTGTGTGTGTGTGTGTGTGTGTGTGTGTGTTCTCATAATGACAGACTTTCTATTTGTGAGGCACTGATAGTCTTTTGTCTTTTGAATAGTGGTAGATAGTGGTGGTAAAGGTTCTGGTATATAGTAAATGGGATCGTGGCAGTGGTGTAGTATGTGATGGCGGTAGCAACAGTAGTAAGAGGCGATGGTGGTGGTGGTGGTGGTGGTGGTGGTTTTACTGTGTTGCTTTAATGACTGTGATTAGTTTGTAGCACCTGCCCATCATTTTCTTTCATCAAGGCCTATGTGTTCGTCAGCATAATAACAGGAGTATCTTTCCAAGGCCTCTGTTACCCTGCCGCGCCCCTCTTGGCCGGACTCAAGAAATGAGCTAACTATGGGGTAGCTTAAATAACTACGCGATTATACTAAAAAAGAAGTTGAGGCATGACTGATGGAAGTTGTTGCAGCACCGAACCGTCCTCTGAATACACTGTTTTTGCCGGGCTGTGTTTCTTTGGGTCTTTCTTTTGGTGTTTCTCTTGTGTTTATATTAGTGTTTCTGTAGGTCTTTCTGTGGGTCCTTTTATTGGTCTTTTTGTAGATCTTTCTGTAGGTGAGTCTTTGTCGGCAGAAGGTCTTGGTAAGCCATTTCATAAAGAGTAATACAAACGATCCGTAAAGTGGGTTATTAGTAATTATAATATTGTTATTATTACTAATATTAACATTACTTTTATTTTAAGCAACAAGATTAACAACTACTATCAGCGTTAGCAAGAACCGCGATAACAACAACACAACATCAGCAGCACTAACAACTTTAATGATGGCAGTAGTAGTAGTAGTAGTAGTAGTAGTAGTAGTAGTACCAATAGTAGTAGTAGTAGTAGTAGTAGTAGTAGTAGTAGTAGTAATAGTAGTAGTAGTATGAGCGGTTGCTATAAGGAGGAAGGCGTTGTTACTCTAATATAAGTGTTGGTGATGATGGTGTTTGTTACGACAGGGATGAAGGTAGTGGTGGTAGAGATGGGGAGGGGTTGTGTTTGTTGTTCCGAGTTTCTGGCAGGGCGGGGCGTGGCGTGCTGGCGGGGCTGCGGTGCGTGATTGCCCTGATGAGGTACATATCAGGGGGATGAGCCGTGGCCGTTCAATTTCCTTCAAGGAGGACAGCATCAGCCGACAGCCAAGCAAAGGATTCTTCACTCTCATTAAAGAACTATTTTTTGCAGCGTTCGATCTCATGCAATCTTCAAACAGCAACAGCAAATTAGACAGGGATATCTTCACCTCCTTCCACGAGACCCTTTTGGAACTCACTGTCACTAGTTTATATTTTTTTCAGTGTAATTTTTCATCGTCTGAAATGTAGAGTTAATTAACTGGAATTTGCCGTGCCGTGCAGTATTGATAAATGTGTGCGCCGAGCGAGGCTCCTCCCTTCATAATCAATGCTGTCTTGCTTATCAGTCTCGCTTGGTGGACCTCGCTTTTTGCCTTCATATTTGAGGCGTGCTCCCAAGTGTTAAATATTTACAGGCGCTAATAAGTTTGCTCCGCTCATGATGGATCAAGACCGAAGTGATTTTTAATTTTTGAATGACGACTCTGGGCACGCTGGGGCGGCCTCTGAAATGCTCAACAAGTCTTCCTCGCAGTGCTCTCCTTTCCGCGGAGTGAAGGTCGTCCGCGGGTTCACTGGCCTAAGGTGATGTAACACGGGTCACCTGCCATGACAGCAGCCCATTACGCACCCCGTCCTGGGCGAAGATGTTGCTGTTGTGTCATCCTTCAGTTCGGGTAAATGAGTGGCGTGCATGGAGCCAGAGACGAGTGCCTGCAAGCGCTCCCATTGTTCCGTCCCCCTCCTGCTTGTGGCAGCTGTTGTAAATATATCTCCGCATGTTCGATAATAGTCATTACCCGCAGCGATGACCGGAGATTGTAGGGTTGCGTTTGGCTCATTCTTCTTTTACCCCGCTGCCCTCCAGATTATCTGCACCATGAGTGAGGTGAACTCTATCAGTCTACGAAGAATGGACGGATAACGGGGTGCCCGACGCCTCAATCGCCACCGGGAGGTGGGGTTAGTGGGGCGATAGTGACCTTGTAACCCCGCGTACGATCTGGACGAAGGGAACCGGCGATTAAAGTGGCGGGAGGAGGGATAATTGTTCCTCCCGGTGTTATTAGAGAGTCAACTTCGATTGCAGATCAGTGGGCCAATAATGAAAGGCCAGGGAAGGCGGCGCGACCCTCCATGGGAAGCGTTGAGTCTGCGGGACCCAGACTCGGGGCTCCTGGCTCGAAGGAAAGGCGATCGCGTGCGACGGATGTTAGGCAGCACGCAGGCTACAGGACCATTACTGGGCGTGGTCCTCAATAGCACTCTGACCCTAGGGAGAACAATAATGTTGAAAAAGAAAAAAAATCCGGGAAGGAAACACCAAGTACACACACACACACACACACACACACACACACACACACACACACACACACACACACACACACACACACACACACACACACACACACACACACACACACACACACACACACACACACACACACACACACACACACACACACACACACACACCATTTCAGTTACACGTGTGTCTATAGATGGGCATAAGATCCTTTTCCAATTTTTTTCCTGAATCTTCACGACCAACCCTTGTCTTCTTGTATCGGAGGAACACACCAATTCACGTCCATCACTTAACTTGTGGGCGATGGCCTTCTCCACGACGCTGAAATTATTCTATGAAATTATTCTAAAAGGCAAATTATTAATACATTGCTCAGAATTATCTCGAGCCGTGCAAGGCGAGGCATTGTTAATCTTGTGAATATAGAAGCAACAGCCTCCCAATGTTTTAAGTTTTACATGAGTTGCGTCGCTTTGTTAGACTATCAAAACACCGCTGCATTAACCTGGGCATCGTTCCGTATCATAACAGTGTTCACTCACAACGAACGCTTATTAGCCACCACGACTGACGCTTCACTTAACTCATGAATGTTTAACTGATGCTTCTATTCACACGCCCGTCTCGCCACCAATTAACACGCCCGAATAACGTATAAGGCCTCGTTGTTGTATGCATCTCGCTGCCACCTCGCACCCGTGAAAAAATATCTCGCCAGCCTGGACTCCCACGGCAGGCTGAGGGTCGATGAACTGCCGCAGCGAGGGAGTTGTTTGACTAGCTGGCTGCACATCGACTTCTCCGGGATCACTGGGATGATATATTGATGTCACTCACCGTCCAACGGGCATTCTTAACTTACCCCTGAAACTGTATCAAATTAAAAGTAACTGTAGAGATATGTAAAAAAAAAATCGGTATGCTCGGCTCTTAAGAAACAGTAAACTTATTTCAGAAAAAAGTAAAAATAATGAACCACTAATTAACTAAGATCTCAAACGTTGCAAAAGCGCTGGGTAATTCTCTCTCTCTCTCTCTCTCTCTCTCTCTCTCTCTCTCTCTCTCTCTCTCTCTCTCTCTCTCTCTCTCTCTCTCTCTTAAAAAAGTCACCATTCATCACTTCATAACCATGCGATAAAGCCCCTCAAGGGATCCTCCGCCTTCTGAGAAATTGTCATCCTTGAGGTCATCGTCTTTTATCACCAAGGAAGTCATTCTCTTTGTGGGGGATCAAGTAATTATGTATGTGTCTCCTTGCCCTTGTGTATCCTTCGCTGCTCTTTGCTAATGTTTCGGTTGGTTCGGTTTCCCCTTTGTTTGTTTGTCGTTACCCTTTGCCTTCGTTTGTCTGTCGCTGCCTTCAAACCATGAGCAGGTGTGTCCCTCAGACGACCATCAAATTTGTACGAGGCCATGTGCTTTGTAATTGTCGGCGCCGCGCTGAGTAAAGCCTTTCATTGGGGAGACGCAGAAATGATGTCCCCCAAGCACCAGCGTCCCCGGCAGGAACAAATAACAGCAAGAGACATATGGATAATTAAAATGGAAATATGAAAGGCCAGTTGTCGTGACCCCCGCCGATCGTAGTCCAGTTTTTATGGCCTCTTCGTCTTATCCAAGTGGCGGTCACTCTTGCAATCTGCCTGGAGGCTTACGCGCTCTCTCTCTCTCTCTCACACACACACACACACACACACACACACACACACACACACACACACACACACTAACATACTAACACATGCATATACACCCAATTTTGTCCCTGAAATGCGTTGGAATTCTGCGAAACGCCCCCATAATCGACGTATTGATCAAGCAACAGCAACAGATCGATCAGCTAAGCGTCCTTGGAACACACACACCCTCGCACCGCCGCCCGCTGCCGCCTAGTGCTCTCTAGCTTGAATTAAATAGTACCCAGAGGAAGATTTACGGCCCCGCGGGAAGTCCTGATGTGGCCCAAGAGAAAAGTCCAAGAGGAATGAATGCGAAATTAATGATAGCGGAGGTGAAAAAGCTGTTATCTCGAGTCGCTCTGAAAAGTCTGATGTGAATTAACTATTTCGTCTGTGTGAGCGGGTGCGAAAGGCGGAAAGGATTGGACAGGTTAGGCGGGCAGGGTTTAGGCAGGGGGTCGCATGGCGTTATCCGGGGCTTAGCTGGAGATAAGGCACGACGGGAACTAGGCTGCGGTTAATATATAAAGGCCAAGGAAGCTGAGGTTGAAGATGAAAGCGGCGGGGAAAATCGGGATAATAAGGATAATGGTGATAATGTATGTGTGATGAGTTGTATAATGATGATGAGGAGGAGGAGGATGACTAGTAGAAGAAGAACAAGTACAAGAACAAGAAAAAGAAAATGAAAATGAGAAGAAGTAAGAAAGAAAGAAAGAAAGAAAGAAAGAAAGAAAGAACATAACAGTAATAATAATAGTGATGATAAAGAAGATCCACGTGTACAAAAATAAGAAGTTAGTGGCAGTTGTTTGGGTCCACAACATTGATTTTTAATTGGAAAAGGAAGAGAAAATGAATACAATGGAGAACAATGAAACAATGTAAGAAATAAAAAGAAAAGGAAAGAGACAGAAGACGAAATGAAAGTAGAAAAAGAAGAAACAAAAAAAGACGGCGGAGAAGAAATATGAAACAATGAAAAGAAGAAAAGAAATATAAGACTCAAATATAAAGAAAAGACCAACTAGTGACCACCCCACACAGGCAGAAACAAGAGTGGGCAGTTTGAGACAGGTGCTCCGTGTCCCTAATTGAGCCACCTTACCTGGGGACGAGACAAGAGCCCTTACCTGTCTCCAGGATGACTTTAATTGATGGGTGAGCTGCGGGAGTCGTCTCAGGTGCATTATCAAGGTGGGAGGGGACTGCTCCTCTTCCTGGCTGGTGGTTAATTGCAGGTGTCTTTTTACCTTGCAATGGCGGAGCGAATCGAGTAATTAAATACGTCCAAATTAAAAGGTTTTTTTTTTTTTATTTGTGGCACTGCTGTTTTTTTTTTTCTTTTGCACGTGATGGCTTGCTTTAGTTTTCTTTTTGCTTTCCTTCTATTTAAAAGCTGTTTCTTCTTCTTCTTGTTTTTTCATGTACGTAACTTTTCCTGCGTATTTTTTTTTTTATGTTGATGTCGAATTTCTCATCTGTTCGTTCTTCATCCGCCATATTCGCATTCTTTTTTTATGATCTCTCTCTCTCTCTCTCTCTCTCTCTCTCGTCATTATTTTTATCTATAAGAAGTACTTTTCCATATGTTAAGCCAGCCTTTCAATTTACCAGTTTTCCTTTATGTTTTCCCCGTCTCATATATCTTTCTCAGTGTCCAGTCTTTTATCTCTCAATCTTTCCCTTCCCTGCTTATTTCCTTATCTCAGTCCTGCCTCATTACAACTCACTTCTTCCCTCGCCTCATTCCTCCTCCTCCTCCTCTGTCTTTCCTTCTCCCGTAAAGCCCAACCCTTCCTTACTTCTTCATCGCCCTCGCCTCTTTCCATCCTCCTTTATCACCTCATTGCAGTGTTTGCGGATGTCTGGCAACCTTGGTGAAGCCTCGGACAAAAGCTCTTTCACTTGCCCACACAACACCAAACACTCGCGTCGCCCCATCAGCTCCCAAGAAAACTGGTGCATAGGAAATAATTGCATGACGAATTCGCGGAGATAGACGGGGCACTGTGGAGGCCACTGAGGGTGAGGCCGCACAAAGGGACGGTTTTAGACAAGTTCATCGATAAAGGGGCGAGCTTGGAGTGTCTGGTTTTGTCTTGTCTTCTCTCTCGGGTGAATGGCTGCCCGCGTATACTGGATGTTATTGTTTTTTTTCTTACAGCACTGTGATTTTTAAATTGATATGGAGGTGCTTCTTTTGATTTAACTTTTAACCGGTATGATTTTTTTAGAAGACCTGTACTAATGTTTGTGTGTGGATGAGTGGTTTTTTTTTTTTGGCAGTATTGTGGCTTTTAATTAGTATGGAGGGAGTTTGTTTTTAGTTTAGCCAGTAAGAAAATTTGTGAAAAAACGTACTAGTGTGTGTGGGGGGGTTGATGGTGGGGGTGGTGGGGGGGATGTAGGTGTACGGAGACAGAAGGCAAGGAAAATGAGAAATAAAACACACATAAGTTGACAGCGTGTAAAGTGTTTCGGTGGACAAGGGGTGACGATGCACAGCCCTGAAAGGACACACCTGTCTCACCTGGGCACACACACACACACACACACACACACACACACACACACACGTTCAGGCCTAACGTTGTTTCGCCTAATCACGATCGTGTAATCACCTTTCTGATTGCCTGCAACATTAGCCAACATTAATCTTCAGTTTGGTGCCGGAGAGGCGTGGGAAGATGCACAGGAGGAGGAAAGAAAATGGAAATTGAAGAGGAAACGAAGGATAGCATTGTTAGGTAGTAGTAGTAGTAGTAGTAAAAGAAATAAGTGGTAACAGTAGTATTAGATAATGTTTTTGTTGCTGTTGTAAACGCAGTTGTAGCTTTGTAAAGATGTATAATGATGATGATGACGATAATATTGATAGAAAACAATAATAATAATAAACTTCAATTATAAAATGGAAATGATAATAATAATGATAATAATAATAATAATAATAATAATAATAATAATAATAATAATAATAATAATAATAAAAACGATAACAATACCAAAACGCTAATAATAATAATAGTAATATGGTCATAAGGCTACGTAGCGTGACGGAGGGAAGGGCTCTAGGGGCGTGCGGCGGCCCCCCACCGGACGGCCCCGCGGGAGGGTGGCGAAGCCTGACGCGGCGTGACCAGCGAGGCGAGATATCGCACCCGCCGAGCAGCGTTGCCAGCACACCGGCGGGGCCTGACGCTGCTGCTGCCGGCCTGCTTGTGGCTGTACCGGAGATCATATCGAAGAGGAGACTGTGTCGGTGTAGCGGCCGGCCCGTGATACAGACAGGCGTTGGCACACTAACTTATACGCCTCGGTACACGCATACCCTTGCACACACACTCTCACCTCCTCTTGTACTTGCATACTCAGGTTTGTTCATAAACTTTCGAGTCTATTCACGAACAAACTGATATGTTCGCGACACATACAGATTCACATGACTTTGCATGCACGTTTATATCTACTTTTTGCTTATTTTTACTCTTACCTACGCTTATAGAAACATTCGCGTACAGCCTACCCCCCCACATACCTAAGAATCTTCATCACGTATATAAATTCTCACACGGATACGTTTTTTTTTTTTTTGTGTGTATGTGTGTGTCAGTGTGTATACACACACACACACACACACACACACACACACACTGCTCCGGTACCTCAATACACCGCTCCGGTAGCTCAGTCGCTGCAAGGCTTCACGGCCAAACAGGCGGCAGTTCCAGCCCCGCTCAAGCCGAATTCTTTCCGTTGACTAGGAGTGGTTACTGTCCCCCGTTGAGCAAGGGGGATGGAGTGTGTTGTGTGTGCGGTCCTGGCAATACCCAGAGATCGACAATAATGAGCACTTGCTCACGTCGTGAGGGTACCTGCAGGCAAAACCGAGTCCAACTCGTGATCATGCCATGGTGAACACACACACACACACACACACACACGGGGGCGCCACAGAAAGACAGCCACCCCAGCGGGAGCGTCCTCAGCGTCAGCCACGCCCCGACATGCGTGCCGTGCAATCCAGCCCTGACAGCTTGCACAGCTTGACCTACAGAACGAGCACCGCCACCACACGCCGCGGGAAGATGATCTCTTACATTCCGGACCCATGCTACGTTGCTCCTTCACTCTTCCCGGCCTTACCATGTGTGTAACTTCTCCTCTGGCCTCCCTCTTTTTTTTTTTTCTTTTTTTTTTGGGGGGGGGGAGCATCGTATAGCAGTCTTTTTTGCTGTTGTTGTTGTTGTTTTTTGTCCATGAGCTGCCTCCCTTGCTAAGAAAAAAAAATCCTCGTCCTCTACTCACAGTCGTAGTAGATAATGAGTCGAGATTAAGGAAGCATAGTAACACCACGGACCACAATGGGATATATATCGTGTCTTCGTCGGGCTGCCTGACTCATCGTAGTAGGCAAGCAGACGTCCACCCTGCAAGTCTGTCTGTCGCTGGTTCATGGTCTGCAAGCTCATACCACAGACTTCCTCGAGCTTCATATTTCCTTTTTTTTTTTTTTTTTTTGTAAACAGGGTGTTGGAGAGGTTAAGAACGGTCACCATTTTCGATTTTGCAGCTTTTTCTTATATTTCCTGCATTTTTTTATATTGTTACTCATTGCCATACGATATTTCAGGACAGATTTATAACCCGTCGCCAACGCTATCGACAGAAGCATCCGACACCTTTACTCCTTATCGATACTTTCTCTTTTGAGTAACAATCATAAAATAAGACCCGATAATAAGACCTTCTAAAAGTCACTTCATCAGGAGATATCTTAAGGACAAGCGCTTGGACCGTGCTGTAAATTTAGATTAGTAGTAGCAAAAGTATGTTCAAGTAATGGTGGTGGTGGTAG
>NC_066518.1:11332742-11350242 GCF_024679095.1 Eriocheir sinensis
CGTTCATCTCCGCGAAGTGCAAGTCATGGCGGTGGACAGTGTTCGTCGCAGTCTCCTCCCCCCCCCCCTAACCCTCCCTGCAGCCCTATCTCCATAACCGGTTCCTCCTATTTTTAAGTCCTGCAGCCTCCTCCACCACTCGTCCGCCGCTTGTTTTATCCTTCGTCGTCGCGTACTGATCCTCCGTACCGTCCCGCGCGTCGCTGGCATACCCGACGTCTTGATGGGAATACTCAATGATGGATCGCCAATTGCGGGGAAAAGTGAGAGGGTCGAATGATGGGATGGTCTTGCAGGAACTGGTATTGGGGGCGACGGTGCTGCTGCTGCTGACGGTGGTGGTGGTGGTGGTGGTAGTAAAAGTAGGGAAAGTAGCTGTAAAGATAGCAGCAAGAGCGATAAAACCAGTTGTAGTAATCGGTAGTCGTAGAAAAGATGCGTCATTATACGAAATCGTCCCAGTATCTTCCTTTCGTGTCCTGCCATAAAGTAATACGATAAATTGATGATGATGATGGTTATAATAATAATAATAATAATAATAATAATAATAATAATAATAATGAAAGCTAAATTAACGCCTAAAAATACTGAAATACGAAAACTTTATTGTAGTCTTTAAAGAAAAACATTTGCTATTATCAGGAATTTGAATTTTTATGATGTGTCTAATAATGATTAACAAACAAATTTTAAAAGGAAAATAAGCATTGTACGGTTGAGTTCGTTTGATTAATATACGCATACATATATACCCAGAAAGAGAGAGAGAGAGAGAGAGAGAGAGAGAGAGAGAGAGAGAGTTAGACAGACAGACAGACAGACAGACAGACAGACACGTAACCCAAACACACACACACACACACACACACACACACACACACACACACACACACACACACACACACACACACACACACACACACACACACACAAACATAAACAATGAGTATTTTCTTTTTGATCCTATCAGTATAATCGTGCAATCAGTTATCGTTATTCAGCAACTCTTGGGTTTCCTTTATATTCGGAGAGGTGTGTTGGCGTTTGTGTACCCTCGCCCGGCAAAAAGAACCCCCAGCACAGATAAGCTTGACGGATGCTTTTAGCCGATGCATTAGCGTAATAAAGCTTAGCATATGCAACGTTCTGAAACACTAAACGAATAATTAATCTTTTGGGGGTGATAACTAGAGCATTAACAGTAATCGTAGTAGTAGTAGTAGTAGTAGTAGTAGTAGTAGTAGTAGTAGTTGTAGTAATGGTAGTAGTAGTAGGGGTTTTTTTTACAGTGAAGGAAGCAGCTGAAGGGCAAAACAAATAAGTGAGAAAAAAAAAGCCTGCTAATCACAGCTCCTATAAAAGAATGTATAGATGAGTGGCCAAAGGAGAGGTCACTTTCTGATGGAGTAGTAGTAGTAGTAGTAGTAGTAGTAGTAGTAGTAGTAGTAGTAGTAGTAGTAGTAGTAGTAGTAGTTGTAGTAGTAGTAGTAGTAGTTGGCTTTATAGGGGCTGCAGCAATACTGGTTTGTCCCAGAAGTAGGTATAGTAGCAGGATGCATTATTTATTTCCATCTGTTTTCCGCTGTATATGGGCCTCGGCAGTGACCGGTAAAGGCTTCTATGGCAGCGGCGGAGGTGGTGACGGACGGTGAGGTGGCGGCGGCGGCGGTGTGACCAGTGTAGCCGATCCCGACCCGTCATAATTCCCTTCCCTTACCGCCCTTCCCCACAGCGGGCGAGGAAAGATAAAGACGGACGAAACAATGGAGTAAAGACGGCGCTGATAAATGGCCACTTGGCTCACCTGCCTTCTTAGTGGTGTATTGTACTCCGCTAGTAAGACGGGATGAGCATACACAAAGCCTGAGCGACGGTGGGAAAGGCGACACTGCAGCGAGGTATAACATGACGGGACGAACGCGACGAGTAGTGTGTGCGATAAACATCTCGCCCTTGCCCCCTCGCCTCTTATCGCCGCCAGAGTAAACAGCGAATCTTAGGAGAAGTGCAAACATGTGATGGGGTGTAAGACGTGGGATTAGAAAATAGGAGAGAGGATACGAAGAGTCCGCAGGTAATGTTTGTGTTAGTGTCGGGTTACGATTGGATTAGGGAGAAAGAGAAGGAAATGAACAAAAGAAGAGAGGGTACAGAAGTTAAGTTAGAAGAGTGACACGATGGAAACATAAAAGAATGAATAACAGTGAGATGCAGGACGAAGGAAAGGAGACATGAAGGAACGGAAAGAGAAGATCATAAAGGGAAGAACAAAAAGGAATGAGAGTGAGGAGGAACAAAAGCGCGGTAAAATTATTCAAAGAGTGAGGAAGAAAATAATAGGAAGGAAAATGAAAAGGAGGAGGAGGAGGAGGAGGAGAGAGGAAGAATGTAACTATGCCGGCACGTATCAATAAAAACAGTAAAAGCAGGGAAGAAGGAAGGAAGAGAGGAAGGAAGGGAAAGGGAAGATCATAAGGGAAAGAAATGAGAGGAGGAAAAGGACGAATGCGAAGGAGGAGGAAGAGGAACGGTAAAAGGATGCAGAGAGGAAGGAAGAAGAGACAATAGGAAGGAAATTGAAGGGAAGAGAAAGGAAAGGGAGAGGGAGGAGGAGGAGGGAGAGGGAGAGGAGGAATGTCCCTATGCCGTCCACGTGTCTCAACTCCTGCCGTCGGTCTAAATAAGGTGTCACCGGCGTGTGGCGGCCTCAACCCTGTGAGCCGAACAACCCGAGAAAACTTTATGGCCGCTGCATTATTCAGGGTGATAGTAGCGAGCCTCTCACTCTACGGCAGCGGCTACAGAAACCCCCCCTCCATTACCCTCCAACCCATTCACCCAACTGCCACTCCCCGACCGACCTGCCAGGGCCTATACTCTTTAACATTTCGGCTTCCAATCACACACATATGACAAGGCTTTCGTAGGAGTTTGAGTTATTTCCAGGGTTAGTTTTATGACCCTAGTGGTTTTTATAGCATGGCCCTTCTTTTGTGCCGTGAATCTAAATAAACACTGACTAGATATAACCCGACTGATCTCCTTTTTGACCTTTGAAAATAGTTGTTGCCAAAGCCGTAAGCGTCTGAGAATACGACCCTTTCCTTGCCTGAGCTCACACACAACCACCCAAGAGGAAGAACGCATGTCATGGAAGTCCAAAGAGAAGATCGTGCTGTGTTTCGCCTTCCCTGCTCAGCACTTGACATGGGCGACAGAGACGACAACTGTTTATGTCATGGTGATCATCGCTGCAAAATTATTAGGTCGGATGAAACTATCTTCGCAGAGCCACTGGTCACAGTCCTCGCCGCCCTCTAACTGACGAGGAGGAGGAGGAGGCACCTGGTGATCCTCCGTCAGGCTTGAATCTCTTAAAATCGCAAGGGCAATAAACAAAAGAAAAAAAAATACGAAAAAGAAGAAGGCCCGAAACAAAATAAACTCGAAAAACAAAAAAGTCCGAAAAAAACAAACAAAGAGCCCGAAAAAAAAATAATGCCCCCCCCCCCCCAATAAAAAACAACGATAGAAGTATTTATGCTTTTTAAGGGAGTAGCATAAAAACAGGAGGTGAAGTGATGTAGATGCGCTGCGACTCGTCTCGATACGTGCCCGGCAAACATGAGATCGCCAGGAGGGAAGGAACGCGGCACTAGTTGTTTTCATTTGCTTTGGCGTGTTCATGTTATGTTAGACGAAGAAAGCGTTGAGAAAGAGACAGACAGACAGACAAACAGAGAAGACAGACACAGATAGACAAACAGACAGACAAACAGAGAAGACAGACTCAGATAGACAAACAGACAGACAAACAGAGAAGACAGACACAGATAGACAGACAGACAGACAGACACAAACTACTCTCCCGTTTTTATGTGTTGAAGGAAGAAAGCATTGTTAGACAGATAGACAGACAGACAGGCAGATGGATAGACAAAGACAGACATACAGACAGACAGAGGAGAGACGTAGAAGACAGACAGACAGATAAACTATTCCGTTGTGTGTATATATGCTGGACGATGAAAGCGTTGAGGATAAGAGACAGACAGACAAACAGATAAAGAGACAAACACCGAAAATATTAAAACCAACAACCAACACACAAACAAACAAACACTCAGACATGGGCGGATCTCAAACGTCACACACAAACAGAGAAAACAAACAAACAAACACGGGAAGCGGATAGTTATTACACTACACCAAATTTTCAGAGAGGGTACAACTAAAATATATTCCCTTCATTTAAATACAACCACAACATCATTCAGGACAGGTACGCAGACACCCAAACGCACTGCGACTTGCATTCATAGAGGAGGCACTGAAGAGGGAGGAGGAGGAGGAGGAGGGGAAGGGAGAGAACGAAGAGGAGGAAGGGGGAGGGAGGGTAGACAGACAGACAGGTCGGAGGGTGACAAGACTTCCCCAACCTCATGTCTGATTCCTCTCTCGCGTGTCGGCACCACCCAGGTAAAGGTGCGTGGCTGATCATGGCTGACGTGCGGACGGGCTGCTCGAGGGGTCATCTGCTCCTCACCTGCCCGGGCTCTCCACTTCTTTATCTTGTGGTGGTAGCTTAGGTTATGGTGGTGGGGGATTAAGTATTGGTAGTGGGGGTTTAAGTAGTTGTGGTGGTGGTGGTGGTGGTGGTTTAAGTAGTAGTATTGGGGGTTTAAATAAAGAACATAAGAACGCAAGGAGTCTGCAATAGGCCGGAATTTCTAGGCAAGGCAGCTCCTGGGAACTTAACCTCACCTAACCACTATTCATGAGTTTATCTAATCTTTTTTTTTTACTATGTGGTAGTGGTGATGGTACTTGTAGTAAAGGCTGACGTGGTGGCTCCCCTCACACTTTCCCCAACGAGTCACTGCCACTTAGCATCCCTCAGCCTCCCCCAGTCTCCCCCAGCATTCCCCAGCCTCCCACAGCATCCCACAGCTAGCCTCCGCCACCCGTGCAACGCTTCAACGCCCCCGTCACCCACTAACCTATTCCCCAGCCTCATCCCTCATCCCTCACCCTCTATCCCCCCCCCCCATTCCCCATCCTTTACCCTGGACCTGCTCAGCGGAATCCGGTCTCACGGTTTTCTTTTTCCATCTGCACTCTGCCTCAAGGAATCGTTTTAATAATAAGCAAGATAAGATCAGGTGTGGGCAGGTGCGTGTGTGAACTGGGCACCACATTCACCAGGTTACCATGCCATTGGACAAGCAGCATCCAGGTGGCGGGTGTCCTGACTGCATGAGGCGCCGTCCAATTGGCTGGTCAGACTCGCTCCTCGGCTCCCATTGGCCGGACGCGCGTGTCTCCAAGGTCAAGTGTGCCTGGGAGTCCCTGGAGATTGCCTTGTTTGTTTGTTATGCATGTATTTTCAAGGTTGTTTAGCATGTATGTTGGGCAGGATTCTCGTCCCTCCGTACTCATGAGACTGTGCTTGTGTTTGTTCGTCTCAAGGTGATCTTTGTGGAGGGGAGAGTGTGAGCGTGCAGGAGCGGGAGAGAAAGACGGAAAAGTTCCCTGTAATTAAGGATAATTTTTTAATTCTTGTTTTCTCTTGATAATCGTTTCTTTAAAGGTTGCCATAGTACATTGTGCGTGCGTGTGTGTGTGTGTGTGTGTGTGTGTGTAATAATATCTTTAGCTTAATAAAAAAAAAAGAGACCCAGTAGCAAGGCGCCACATTCTTATTCAGCCTATGAGCCGCGGGTTGTCCTCGGCCCTTCGCCCTTTCGTCCCCTTTCCTTCGTCCCCTTCCCTTCGTCTTGTCCATTCGTCACCGTCCCTCCGTCCCTGCCCCTTCGCCCTGTCCCTTCCCCCTCGTCTCTCCGTCCCCGTCCCTTCCGTCTCGTCCCTTCGTCTTGTCCCTTTCTTTCCGTCCTTTCCTTCTCCTCCCTTCGTTTTGTCCCTTCATTCCCGTCCTTTCCTCTCCTTCTCTTCCTCCCGTCCCTTCACCCCCGTCCCTTCCTCTCCATCCCTTCGTCCCTTCTTCCCGTCGTCCTTTCGCAAGATCTTACCGCGAAACACCTCGGATCGATTTGCAAGTTTTAGCATATTCTCGAAATCAGGGATGCGTTGGTTACTTCGAATATTTCCCGACTTGATTGTGAGTTAAAAGAGCTGTCTCGTTCCTCGTAGCCAATCAGATACGTTTTCAACCACCGCTGTAAACTCCCCCCCTCCCCTCCTCCCTTTCCCCTTTCTCCCTTCCCCATGATGCCTCTCCAATGATCCCCCCTCTCTCCCCCTCCCTACCTCAGTCCTTCCTTCCCTCTCCTCACCTGCCGGCTGTTCTCTCCTCTCCCTCTCCTCTCCTCTCCCTCCTCTCCTTCCATCTCACCTGCATGACCACTTCTCTGTAATTTGTTTTTTTCTCCTTGACTGAATCGTCTCCTGTTGGATATGATCTCTCAGTGCCTCATTGTACTGTCATTCCCTTGCATTTTATTTTGGGATGTTATTTGTTTGTTTCCTGTTTTTACTTGTATTTTTTTTTCTTTGTATTTTTTGTATGTCGCTGTTTCTGTCTCTCTTGTCTCTGTGCTTTTCCTTTCTCTTTATATATCTGTCTATTTGTCTATCAATTTCTCTATCTATTGATCTTTGCCTATTTTTTTTTTACTATTGTATGTCGCTGCTTCGGTCACACTTTTATCCCTTTTCTCTCTTTTTCTCCTTCTCTGTCTATCTGCATCTCTCTGTCTGTCTATCTGTTTATCTGTCTACCTATCTATCTATCTACCTATCCATCTGTCTATCTATCTATCTATCTATCTCCCATCACTTTCCCTCCAACATCTGATATAAGTGACGCCCGAACCGATCACTCCACATCCACTTTTTGCCGCCTCGTCGTTCTTGTCCTTATGTTTTTAGGGCGCCACGGGTCCCTTTTGTCGCCGAGGGTAATGTATTCCGCGGCGCCTCGTAATGTATGCTGGAAGGGACAAGGGGCGATTGACGGGTTCGGTGAGATTCAGTGACCGCGGTGTAACGGGTGACGAGTTAGGGCAAGGGGGGCTGGGTGCAAAATATGGGGTATGGGTGTGTTGATGGCGATGGGGAGGAGTGTTGACGATGTGCCGAGTGGGTGTGGTGCGTGGGTAAAGGTGGGTTTGTGGGTGAACGAATGCATAAAGTTTGGGGAATGGTGTATAATTTTGTCAACCTCGGAAATAAAGTCAAATTCTCGTGTGGAAATAAAGAGGAGTGAGGAATTTTGTATCCTTGACTGCCTCTAACGTCTTGTTTCTTAAGTACATGTATAGTTAGTTACCTGTGTTTGTTGGTTGTTGTTGTTTTGTTTAATTTTGTTTTTGTTTTTATTGGTTCATATTCATTATTTTGAGAATGGGATAGGATTCGTGAATGTGTGTGGGAGGGGGAGGGAGGGGTGTGTGTATGTGTGTGTTTGTGTGTGTGTGTGTGTGTGTGTGTGTGTGCATGCATGCATGTGTGTGTCTTTGTCCTCCCCCCACCTGCTCATTTGCCATCTGACCGCAAGGGCATTAAATGATAAAATAAAACATGTCCTTGGGAGGCTTCATTGTCTATCTCCTGCTCAGCTGCTGGGAGGCGGTCAGGTGGTGCAGGAGCGAGGCCCAGGAGATCCAGGAGGAGGTTCAGCTGCTGTGTAGGAGCTCGTTCTTCCGCAGGTGTAGCTCCATGCCCAACCCCCCCGTGCCGGCTTGGGTGAGACTGCCCGGGGCGTACTCTGTCTGGGACTTGATGCGGCGGCGTCAGCAGCTGGAGTGGGCCAAGGGAAGGCTGGAGTACATGAGTGCAGTGGACTGGTTCATGCGGGGCGGGGTCGCCTTCCTCCTTACTCTCCTGGTTATCAACATGGTACAGATAATGTGTCTAGTTTCCGCCAAGGTGAGGGACACCGTGCGGGAACGGACGTTTGAACGGATATTAAGACTCCAGCAGTCCCGGTCCAGCCTTATCTTTACGCCCAAGACTCTCAACAAGGCCCACCCTCCCAATCCGTCCAAGCCTCCAACTCGGCCTTCCTACCACGTTGCTCTCCTTCCATCAGGGACGCCAGACTTTATTGCTTAATCTTGACTCGCAGCTCCAAGGCTCTCTTTTAGCTTCATTTGCCGGGTAGTTGCTTGATTAATCGTTGGCTCCATCTTCATTTTCTCGTGTAATTAATAGTCTTGTTAATGGTGGAGTGCTGATATATATTTGGATTTTCCCTGTAGCAACGTAGCTTATCTCTCACCCAACAATTTGGCCAGATTAATTTTTCTTCAGTCCTGGCTTGTTCGTCCTGCTCTCCTTATGGATTTTCTAGAACGCTCTGCAGCGAACACAGACAAGCACTCAATCATTCGTGGTGGACTAGCAAACGCACAGGGTTGCCTTTTTTTCTTCAATGTTAATGGTAGAACAAACACCAGCTGGCCTTTTTGAACACTTGTAATTATAATTAGGTGGCAAAGAGTTTTATTGGCTAAGGGGGAGCCATAATTATAATATCCATGTATCACAACGGAGCGTGTCTCCGTTATTATTCTTTTGGATAAAATCGAAAAAAGAAAGGAAAGTGTTTGATTACTGGCTAAAAACTCTTACTTTCCAACCTTAACAACCCTTCACAAGTTTATGAATATAGTGTAAGAGCTTTTTTCTTAAATACCTGAACTATTGAAGTAATTTTTCGCAACCTTTTCACACAACTAAATAAATTTTTAAAAAGTTCATCCGGCTCCCTCTGAAGCCATATCCACTGATACCTGACGTGCCACTCGTCAGCTTTAATAGTCATTCAAGTGTTCCCAGTATTGCTTGAGCCAAACTTCCACGCCGCCCCCCCCTCCCCCCTCCGCTCCAGCCTCCCTGCTAGATATTACGAGCATTTCCACGCTTGTCGAGGTGTCATGGCCTGAGCGTCAAGTGGTGTTGGTCTGCATGATACAAGTGGTTAGCATTGACGAGCGACAGCGACTGCATGACATTGGTGTGTGTGTGTGTGTGTGTGTGTGTGTGTGTGTGTGTGTGTGTGTGTGTGTGTGTGTGTATCAAGAAATGTAAAAGAAATAAGTCAAATACTTACCTGAGTACAAAACACAAAATTTACACTGACTGCAAACTGTCGATATTACATATTGATATTAAGTTGGATTTTCTTTTGCATGTGTTCTTTGCATATGTTGAAATAAAGAAAAGACGTCTCTCACTGGTGCTGCGATGATATAAAATAAAATAAATAAAGGAAAAAATATTCTTTTGAAGCATTAAAATTATCATATACAGATTTTTTTTTCAGGGGGAGGCGCTGACACATGATTGAAAGGACAGCGGCAGGCAGCACATCACTCTGAAGACAACCTTGTGACCTCGCGCCGGCCGCCAAGATTAAGACGGAGTGCCTCGTTTCACTTCCCCGCCAACGAGACGCTGTGCACATGAAAGCCTGGGAAAAAAAAGGAAAAACGTGTATCAATTTACGCCAGAATATTTCTCCACGGTGCCTCTAAAGAAAGACATCCTTCCTTGTCACTTTACGTGTGTTTCGTGGATACTCATTAGCATATTACCTGGACGGGCGATGAGTCCAAACAAGGAAACTGATTCATTTCTGTGAGGGAAATATGCGGACTTGTTTGTGCAGTACTGTTCCTCCTTTATCACTGTCTGTTCTTCACGGCGAAAGTCTTCATTTAAGCTGTTCACGTCAGACAGACAGATAGACAAATCTACAAAGGTTTTTTTACTCTTCACTGATTCCCAAATAGAGACGATATCCAGCATAGTAAGTAACAGAAAGGTTTCATTCTAAATGCATATAATGTATTAGTGTGAGGATGTATAACATGTATAGAGTGTGTGTGTGTGTGTGTGTGTGTGTGTGTGTGTGTGTGTGTGTGTGTGTGTGTGCAATCAGTTTCATAAAGTAACTCCTACAAATGGGTTTCCCGTTTTCGTTATTTCAACAGGGGCCAGTACTATCGTTGCCATGGAAACCAATGCTCACGTGAAGTCCAATCGTATTTGTTAATAGTTTTCCTCGTGCAGGATATTATTATTATTTTTTTTATAATTGCACTATACGAAAATCACAAGAAGCATATTGAAAGAAAATCATATCAGAATTATAATAATCTTAAGAAATACCAAACTTTGCATCACGAGGGCGGGCTTGAGGCGAAAAGAAGGCTCGTGATTGGTTGCAGTCCGGCGTGATGTGACGTCATGGTGGCAGCTCGCGTGAAGCCCCGAAACGTGGGCACGGCGGCGAGCAGGGGCGGGTGTTCGCGTGTACCGCCAGTGATCTATTTTTATCTTTTTTTGAGTGTCGCTTGACGTGCGGAATCCTTGGCCTCATCGTCGTGACTACCAAGGCGTCGGCGTGGCTAGGTGGTGACCAAGTGACAGGTGAGCCTAAGGATGGCTGAAATATAGGTGGATGAGATGAAAGGTGGCGGCTGGAAGATTGTGGGCTCGGGCAGGCGGGCAGAGGTGGGCGGCACGAGGGGGATGGTAGCATTCACCTGTATTCTAATTAATGGCTTAATATCCTTAGGAAGCTATAATTGCCTCTTTCTACTTGTGTATGATCTATTATTACACAGACTAGTCCTAAGAGTCGCAGTTTTAAGTATTATTAGCCATCTAGGGATTCAATACTTGGTCGTAGTATAACATGATTGTTGCCTCACTCTCCAGCCATAGCCACCTTCCTTGTTTCTAATTTTACTCGATAACTTATTTAATTTTGTCATTTGATGTAATCTTTTTTTGTTGCCTCATAACCTTGCAGTGTTTGGGTGTTGTGTGTGTCTTTGCCTAGAACAAGTGAAGAAGATATGAGGTGAAGTGAGGAATGGAGGATATATAATTGATTAGTTATTAGCCAATGTTTCATGGGGGTTTCTTATTCAGTTACTTATTATTTGTTCAGTGTTCTTGTTAACGCCTATCCTCTGTACTAATCAATGATCGGTAATAATTTATTAATAAGCCTAAGACAGCTGCAGGGGGAGCTCTGAGAAATATGGACTAGCAGATATTACAGTTATTATTAGACACGTTTTTTTTTAATGTGTGTGTTTGCTATTTTTTTGTGTGTGGTCACCCAAGGACAATATAGAGAACTCGATTATATTTGTGTATATAACCACACACCTCCAACCCTGTTTTCTAGAAGAGTGAGAAAAATTCTGGAAGCAATTCTCTTAATCATGATATTAAACGCCTGTCCGATCGAGGCTACATGGATACTCATGTTTTGTTGTTGTTGTTGTTGTTGTTGTTGTTCATGGCTGATCCTTTTTTTTTTCACATTACCGAGCAGCGTATCGTATTTCATATTAGCGGGGGACTGTTGCTGGGGATGGGTTGGCAATCTATATATGTCACCAGTGCAGAGGCAGCTGTATATTATGATAATGCAATGCAGGTGGTGGAACGAAATGTGGTGGTAGAGGTGACGGTAGGACTATCAATGATAAAGGTAGGCGTTGTGATGGAATTGATGATGGTGTTTGTAGTAGTAGTAGTAGTAGCAGATGGAGGAGGAGGAGGAGGAGTAATAGTAGTAGAAGTAAGAGTAGTAACTGTTTCTTTGATATTATAGACGTAATATTTCATGTTATATTGCTACTTTATTTTTCAGTGAATGTCAAAACTTATCGCCTAAGCCTCATAATGGATGTGTGCTCATTTAACACTCCCTCCGTCAGCTACCCGAGGCCTGCCGTCAGCCCCGTCCGCCACCCAACATGTACCGCCCCGCCCCAGCTCGCCTCCAGCGCCCAAGGTAAGTCTGAATTGCATCTTCTGCATGACGGGGAAGAGATAAAAGCTAAAATCCACACCGCTCAATCAGTATTAATTTGCATTTGCGGTTTTTTTTTCAAAGTATTATTGCTATGAATAATTGAAGCCTCCACAGAGTTTGCCATAGTCTTCAGTTATGCATAACGGAACAGTTAACATCAAGACAAAGCATATGGAAAACATTATTAAAAAAAAAACTAATAAACATGCCAACACAAACTAGTTCCCCCATATATAAATGTATTTGCATAACCAGTGTAACTACATATTTATGCAAAGCTGCTGGGCGTCCCTTATTTGGCTTTAAGAGGGATGGACGGGCCAAGGCCATTAACACAAGTAGATCACCGGGCAAGCACGCTGTGTAGCGAGGCGAGGCAGAGTGGACGGCCACCAGCAGCGGGGGAACTGGGGTGGCCTCTGCTCAAACATTCTGGCACGATCATTAGACTCCTGAGCTGCGCGCCCGTTAAGGAAGCCGTGCTCATTTGGCATTTTGGTGTTTTATCTGAACTCAGGGAAGCGTTGTTAAGCCTTTTGGGGGGAGGAATTTCCCTAACAAGCTGAAAGGAATGGGAGTAAAATTATATTATGATTATCATTGTTTATCTTTATTATTGATATTGTTTATTATTATTATTATTATTATTATTATTATTATTATTATTATTATTATTATTATTATTATTATTATTATTATTATTATTATTATTATCATCATCATCATCATATCATCATCATTTTTATTGATATTGTAAGACTGTCATGTTGAAACTTTTTATAGCTGGGTGTGAATGCAGCGAGAAGTGTTCTCAGATAAGGTGTGTTTATGCTATTAGCGGGGGGCTGCTGGCACATAAATCCCGCCCTAAAAGGCGGGGCGCCGTTGAGACGAGTGTGGGAATTCGCGCGGAGTTGCTGGTCATGCTGGCACGGAGCGGCGGCGCGACCTGTACACGCAGTCAGAAATGTGTTACTGTGGCTTGCATCTTGGGTTACGTCTTAGAGGAAGGCGGGTTAAAAACATCCTGTAACATTAAATATAAACAGTTATTAAAACGACTCTCAAAGACTCATTACTATGCATAATTTAAACCTGTGAATTATGATTACAAAAACATCGCTATCACACTAATGCAATTGTTTTAAACCTATTGTTTATAAATTACGTGTTATGCCATAAGTCGTTATTCAGGGCCAATAACCATACATCAGGCCAGGCCACGGGCATTTCGTGTACCATTGTTAGTTTAGCATTATTTTCCCTGTGCCGACTAATATATCACCCTGCTCAGTCCTCAGACCTCCCTCAGTTTGTTGTTTATCCTCGTGTAAATATTGTGGGCGGCGTGGAGCTTCAGGTCGGGATGTTTTCGTGTTCGGTCCCTGTGTTGTGTCGGCCCGGGCAGCATTTCATTATCTCCCGTGTCGTCGGTCCCACGCCCAGCCTCCTCCCGACGTTATCTCTGGCGGCCTTCCGTGTCTCATTATGGCGCGGTACCACTCTCCTCCTCAGTCTTCACCATCCACAAAGGTTTTCAGAGTCGCATCTCATCTAATCGTCTTCAAGTTGACCATTCATCTATGTTGCCAGTCAGTAAATGGGCCGTTCATTTTTTTGGCTCATGTTTTTCTCATAAATTGAAGCTGACACGCTTCTCCGCCTCTCGCTCCTCGCCCGCGGCCAAATTAGTTCAAGGTGGATAAGAATCACTTCATTTGTTTTTGTAATTACAAGTCGTCATTTGCATTTTATTGCTCGTTTGTGAAGCAGATCATTTTTTCTCGTGGTAATTAATGGATTCCTAACAGGCTTAATTGACGAAGAATGCATTATAAGACAAAAGATGATGTTTTTGCGTTGGTGGCATAAGTGAGGAGACTTGCCCTACGCCGGGCGTGGGAGCGTGCCTGCGGGACCTTCGCCGCCGCCTCCATCCGTCGCCCCGGCGCCAGTGCAGTACGGGCTGATCATATAGCTGAGGGGAACCGGCCTGCGCTCATCGTTATCCAATAAGGTTTAGATTAATATCTGCAGTGATCTCTTTTTGTGTTCACAAGTCCCTCACTATGATTGTTTGTAATCGAAAATTTAAATTCACATTAATGGGTGCGTTAGAAAATGTATAATAAAGAACATGCCTTAAGGCCATAAGGCCACTCTGTGGCTGTAGTCTCTGCATAGCAGACCTTGTAATATTACCGGCCAGGTTAGATATTACGGCTCCATTGCTATTCTCAACGCACTTTGCTGACATTACCTCAGATTAGGAGTGAGACTTGCTTAGCGGTTATGGCTGGCCAGTTAGTCTTGGCGAAAATAGTTGGCTCAGGGACAAAAACTCGCCGGAGATCGCGGCTCGGCGGGCAGACTGCCGCTCCCACGTTCTGGCCAAAGACAACGATTAATCCTCCCTGACGGCGAACTGGACCAGGAAGCTGAGCATCGTGCCTCTCTGCTAACCAAAAGATTACACTCGAAAAATTTGCTCGATCCTCAATTACCACAACTATAGCCATTACCCGGGTGCAAGTTCGATCCTTAGTTACCGCGAACCGCCCACAACACCACGGAGAAAGAAACCTTTAGCAGTCTGCACACAGGCCGAGCCACGGCTGGTTCGTGGTGCCACTTAGCGCAGCGCTGGAGGTGAGACTGTTATCATATAAGGCTGTCGACACGCCTCAATGGATTTACTAAGTTTTATTCCGGTCTTATTTAGTACTCCTTATTTTCAATTTTCTTTTTAAGACAAGTGGACTTTTGATTCTCTTTTTGTTCATTGTCATCGATGTCCATAGTTTGCATTTTCCCCCATGCAATATTAATGGCCGCGTCCATTCCTTAAACAGACCCTGCTGGAATGTTATAATTGGCTCAAAACTTAACGCAACATTTCTCCGCCAAAATACGCAAAGCCTTTACGGTGCCAGTGTTTATTCACTTATTTATTTATTAATTTATTCATGCATTTATATATATTTTTTTTATTTCATTATTAGTATATTATATTTATCATCACCATTACCATTAGTATTATCAATATTTTATTATTATTATTATTGCTGTTTTTGTTTTTTATTATCGTCATTATTATCATCCAACATTCGTAGAGTAGTGAAGGCAGCAGCAGGAGAGCTCCAGCTTTATTTGTAGTCAGGACGACGTCTATATTTATTTCACTTTTTATTATCATCATTATTTTCATCCAACATTCGTAGAGTAGTGAAGGCAGCAGCAGAAGAGCTCCAGCTTTATTTGTAGTCAGGACGACGTCTATATTTATTTCTCTTGTTCCAGTCACCTCGTGTAAGGCTGAGTAATTGACCGTTTAGGCTGGGCTGGGCGGTTCTGCTCACCCAAATACACTACACTAATTACAATATTTGCTCCACGCGACGCGACACTCTATCATACTAACTGCTGTTGTTGCTGGAGGTGACAAAACTCATCTCGGGGAGGCTGCCTCGTGCTGGGCCAACCTGCGAAGCTCAGCACAATAACAACGTCTCGCAAGGACCAGTTGGCGAGGGGTTAACGTTACCAGGGAGGTTATAGGTAGCCCTGGCACGTCTTGCTTTGCAGTGACCCTCCGCCCAGTTTTGTATTGCTGTCGCTTTGTTTTGTTTTTTTCGCCTGCGTACTTTTTATTAGATAACGCTGTGTATTTTCACGGATATTTCCAAAGCTACTCTTCTTCAGACTTCACGTCGTATTTAAGCTGCAAACTTGTCCGTTTTCTCATATGTTGTTGCCTCAGTTTGATTTTGGCACAGAAGGGAGAACATTTACCAAGCGGCTGACGGTCTAATCCATTCAACAAGATTAGTCTTCTGTTGAGCAGCCGGAGGAGATTACGAGGAATGCTACGCGCGTGTCTGAATGACCTCAAGTGAAGGAGACAAACTTAGAGCTGCAGTAACACGCACAAAGAATACAAAAATACACACACACACACACACACACACACACACACACACACACACACACACACACACACACACATACAGTTGGATAAATTTAAGGAAAAGTTGGATAAATGTAGATACGGAGACGGAACCACACGAGCGTAAAGCCCAGGCCCTGTAAAACTACAACTAGGTAAATACAACTAAGTAAATAAATACACACACACACACACACACACACACACACACACACACGGTAGCTCAGTGGATAGGGCGTCTGGCTCACAACCAGAAGGACCGGGGTTCGATTCCCCGGCCGGGTGAAGATAGTTGGGTTTATCTTCTTTCACGTTTAGCCCCTGTTCACCTAGCAGTGAGTAGGTACGCGACGTCAGGCAAGGAGTTGTGACCTCGTTGTCGCGGTGTGTTGTGTGTGAGTGGTCTCAGCCCTACCCAAAGACCGGTACTATGAGCTCTGTGCTCTTCCGTAGGGGAACGGCTGGCTGTCTCGAGAGAGACCCGCAGCAGACGAAGAGGTGAATTACACACACACACACACACACACACACACCGGCCGTGACCTGGGGCCCTACAACCTCCCCGCCCTCCCACACCTTCCTTTCTTCCCAGACACGGCCATGCACAGTGTTTAGGCCACAATGTCGGAAAAAAACACCATAATCCCGGAGTCACCACGTAGTATACCTCGGCTAGGAACCTTCACCCTATCCAATTAAGGTTTTTTTCTTTACCTCCCAAGCGTCACACCTCACAGACGGAACCGTGTCGTGCGTGGAGCAAAAGTTGTCCTTCACCTTTAATTGCTGGCTAATTGCTGTGTGTCCATGTGTTGTGGTTGGCGAACAGGGAGTGAAAAAGCTAAACTACTCCAAAAGGGTGGAATTAAAAAAGACAACAAGGAAAACTACGGTGGGATTCTCGACGTCGCTCACTGTGACAAAGGGGGAGTCTCCCAGGATGGTGAGGCTTCATATTTTTTAAGACTGAGACATTAGTGGTTTCCCGAGTGGTCTAACCTGCTCGGCCGGTAAGATGGCTTTCAGCGTGGGAGAATGCTAACCCACTAACACCAAGCAATCGTATAAAGCTGAGGTGAGGAAAAGCTAAAGATAGCCCCCTCCATACTTGTCAACGGTGCCTTTTTGTTTTGGTTTAAAGGCGTGTCACTCCTCGGGGTCCGCAGAGGGTCAGAGGTGTCCTGGCGCCTTGCCCGACCCATCCCGAGACGAGGCTCATGGGGAGAGGCGGCACACGTCTCCTCGCTTCCATGGCCACCTTGGCCTTGGTGCTTGGCTGTTGAGGATGTGCGGAGGGAAAGGTTTTTTTAGGGAACTTGTCATCTTATACTCCGGGTGTGTATTAGGAAAGAGGAGATGGTATACTTATGGTGTGTATTAGGGAAAAGATGATGCTAAAGTGTATATTTGGTGAGAGGAGATGATACTTAGGGTATGCATTATAGGAGATGAGTGCTTGTGTGTGTGTGTGTGTGTGTGTGTGTGTGTGTGTGTGTGTGTGTGTGTGTGTGTGTGTGTGTTTGCCTGTATGTGTGTGTGCGTATGCGCGCACGATAATATGTGTGTCGCCGGTCACCTTGCTCCATGGCACCTGCAGCAGAACACACCTGCTTCGTGCTGGTGTGTTGCCATACTATATACACGTCTGCTAATACGTGTGATCAGCTGCTGAGTTACTTGAATAAAACTGCAATCTTCTTATCCGTCCCACCCAACCACATCACCCGAGGCTTTGTTGCGAGGCGGTTCAG
>NC_066518.1:11355242-11390242 GCF_024679095.1 Eriocheir sinensis
CACCTCAACTCCTCGGACAGTCATGGTAATTTTTTTTTTTTTTTCCTCGCATATTAAAAACAAGTTGTAAATTGCATTCAACAAGTCTTATATAATTCATTGTAGAAGGATGTTGCATTTTTCCCCGTGTGTATATGTGTGTGTGTGTGTGTGTGTGTGTGTGTGTGTGTGAACGAAAGAGAGAGAGAGAGAGAGAGAGAGAGAGAGAGAGAGAGAGACTTTCCCTTTTTTGTGTTACTATGTAAGTTCACAGGTGTGGCGAATAGCGTAGATATAGGGAGCGGCCTTCGTTATAACTCAACAGGTTTATCGGTTACCTGCTACTACTGTGGACCCAGCCTTCTCCTTCTTCCCTCTTCTTCCTCCTTCCCCTCCTTCAGCTCCTCTTTCTTCAGCTTTTCCTCCTCCTCCTCCTCTTCATCCTAATCTTCTTCCTCCAAAACCCTCTTACCAGTACCTGTCAACACGGCCTCAATTTCACATCCCTTCCACCGTCGGTCCAAAAATGTACCTTCTGCGACCCTTAATCGGACGGGGAGCTGCCTGGCCATACTCTGCTGGTGTTTACGGGACGCCCTCTATAATCATGGCGTGGCGGGGCTCGCTGGACGATGCCTGCTTTGCATACTCCTTTTGAGCAACATATTTTACCGGAATTTCGTCTCGCTTTCGTATTTTTCGTCGCCTCACGTGCATGCCTCTAAAATATGTTCCCTGATTCTAGTGCGTTTCCTAATTGCCAGAATGTGTTAAATACAGTACGTTCGTGTCTAATTGCGATCCCTTATACTGGTAAACACATCCTGGCCTGTGTTATGGGCGTAATTTTACCCCAACCGCACCATTTCCCAAGCCGCCCCTCACGCCAGGACCAGACCACCGCCGCCCCCGGACCTTAGCACGTTCTCACCTTGTCCCACACCGCGGCATCACCCCATTCAGGCTCCCCTACATCCCCTTCCCCTTGCTATAAGTCTCCTCGTAATCGGCCTCCTCCTCCATCTCCCGTCACCCCTTCCACAAACACAGATACACCGCCAGGAGCTACTGATGGGGGAGGGGGCGGCCTGCTGGGTGTTCTTCTCCATCTCCGTAATTGTAGGGCTGTCCGGCGCTGACTAATGAGGCCTCCTGCTCGGCGGCCGCGTCTCACCCTCGCCGGGACGGGTTAACTGAGGTCTGTGGTAGCTTTCCGAGGGTCGCTATAGGATATGGTCGCGGGATTGATGGATGGCACGTTCTGGGACCAGGAAAATCAACTACCAGCCCTTTCTATCTCGTGACCATGAGAGGATCATAGAGACAGATTACAGAAAGCCTAGGAAGCATAACCTGCAATCAAGACTTATCCTAAAAGCGGGAGGGGATATTCTTGCCACGAAGTTTAACCATCAAGAATCGTTTAGCATCTAGACAGGCAAAAACCATCGCCTTAGACCCCACAAAGGGAACAAGGGAAGATATCTAAAGTAACTACCGGAGCCAAGAGGACAATGGCTGCAAAAAATTATCCAAAAAAGACTAGTATTCACCCCTGAGCCCCAGTCTGTACACCACTCTGCTCATATAGTCCTTGATAGCCCGTGACCGAAGTAAAGGATTGGAGTCGTTCTGAGGGACCACACGCGGCAGCCAATACCTTTAAGTGGATGGAGTCTCGTCTGAAGCTGCTGGCCCGTGGAACCCAAAGCCGGGGCGGTGCGGTAATGATGGTTGGGAATGATGACGTCGTGTTCCCTGTGTATGTGTGTGTGTACGTCTTGTGTGTCTCTCGTTTTCTTGGTCATGCATTGATTATAGGAGCAGTGGGAGTGGAAAAGGAGGAGAAAGAAGAAGAAAAAGGAAAAAGAGGAAGACTAGAACGAGGAGAAATGAAAATAAAAAGAAAAGGAGGATTTAGAGGACGAGGAAGAATAAAAGGAAGAAGAGGATTAGGAGAATGAGAAAAAGGAGTGAAAGGGAGTAAATTAGTCAAATCGTAGCCTCCACTTCCCCCTTGATGACAAAGTTACTGGTTTTGTACATGATGCCAACCTCTGCCGTCCCTGCTTTCTTCATCCTTTCCTCTTCATTTCTCCATCCTCCTCTCTGCCCCTACGACTCTTTTCCTCTCACCCTCCCATTTACTGCGCCACTCTCACTCCCTGCTGCCTATGTCCTCCTTCCTTCTTCTTTTCCTTCTCTTCATTTCTCCATCTTCCTCTCTGCCCCTACGACTCTTTTCCTCTCATCCTCCCTCCCATTTACTGCGCCACTCCCACTCCCCGATGCCTATGCCCTCCTTCCATCTCTTTTCCTTCTCTTCATTTCTCCATTCTCTTATCTTTCCCTGCCACTCTCCCTGCTACTTTCCCTCCTTGCCTTCCGCTCCTCTCTCCCTCCTTCCTTCTCTCCTTTCCTTCATCTCCCCATCCTCTTCTCTCTCCCCGCTACTCTCTCTACTATTCTACATCCTTGCCTCCCGAACCTTTCCCTCTTCTTCCTCTTCTTCCCTGCATTTCTCCATCCTCTTCTCCTCTTCCCCTGTCACCCTCTCTACTACTCTACTCCTTGCCCTCCACTGACCTCGTCCCTCCTCCCATTTCCTCCGCCGCTGCCACTCCCCGCTGCCTCTAATTCCGCCGCTGCCTCCCTGCGCGCTACTTTAATATATAGTAATTAATTTTTTCCTCGCTGTGCCATTTAACAAAGGCAATCAATTATCTCATTATGTCTTCAACAGTAATTAAGCGAGGATGACTAATGATCCCGGTGGTTGGTGGAAGTAGTCTCATTCCTTTTTGCCGCCCTTCCGCCTGGTTCTTACAGATGGTTGGATAACTCGCAGTAACGGAGTAATTACCATTGTCGGTGATGTCTTGAAGATAATGATGGTACTTAAGAGTGTATCAGGTGCGGGCCATCTTGTGTTGAGTCGTCTTTTACTGTGGTGGAACTGGAGTCGGTATTTTCAAACGCTACCGCTTCCCACAACAACTGTTTCCAAAGGCCTAAAAGGGAATCAATCGGGTTTTAATGAGTCTTACTTGGGGTTCATAGTACAGAAGGGTCACACTACCATCAGGGTCATAAAACTATCCCTGGAAATGCCCAAAACTCCTACGAAAGCCTAGACAAATATGTGTGCTTGGGCGCCGAAATGTTTAAAAATATGGCCCTGAGAAACCTCGATCTCACAATCTGCCTCGGGGAAGGGAAAAAGTTAAAGTGAGCAGCGGACACTTACTACCAATGCCGTGTTTGTGATCTCGGTCCATTTCGCAGCTCGAGTACAACTAGGAATGTCATTTTACATTTATATGGGATGGTTTGTGTAGGTGGTATCTTCAGCTCACATACGGTTGACACATACTGGTTTTGATGGTGGTAAAAAGAAAGACTTCGATTGGCTTGTTTTGTCACAGTGAGGTCTGACAATGGTAAGGAATATTGGCTGCCACATGATGGTAGAAAGAAAGTCCCTGATTCCTTACCATTGTCACAACCGCATACAAGTTTTGATGATAAAAAAAAAACTCCAATTCGCTTCCTTTGCCACAGTGAAATCCGACTGTGGTAAGAAACATTGGATGCCGCGCCGCTACTCGAAGGTCCTGGTTGGCAAGTGATGGATAAAGTTTCCCCAGTTTCGACGTTGTGCTGTATATCAAATGCAAAAAAAAAAAAAATCCCATCATTGAATCCCGCACCGCCAACCGAGTATTGAGTGCCCATAAATCATCACTTGAGCCCCAATTTTGACCCCGGAAAACACGCCGTTGAGGAGAAGGACGAGGTATCATTCTTCTCATACTCGTATTTCATCCTGTTCTCCTTTATCTCCTGTCCCTCACCCCCCCCCTGTTACTCCCTTACCCCTCCCCGCACACCGTCACACCTCCGCATGCCTCATTATCTACCTGCGGTTTGTGAGGAGTAATTACGACTCATAAATTGCTAAGGACTCGTATACCTTAATTGATTCCAGTCCAGCCAGACCGATCATGAGGAACTTATACCCCTGGGTCCGACCTGTTAAAAATGTATCCTGAAATTGGGAAGATTCTTGTGGAGTGTGACGAGGGTAGATTGGAGCAAGGTGTGTGTGTGGAGGTGGGTGGGAGAGGGAAGGGGGCAGGGTGGGTGGGTGTGTGTATGTGTGTGTGTGTGGTGACGGGATGGGTGGTGATGGGGGATAGTGGGCTCGGGGAGGATAATGAGGGGCGGTGAATGGTAAGTGATGTTAGGTGAACGGCGTTATGAATGGGCACACCTGGAGGGCCGCGGGAGGCTGAGCGCGCAGGTAAGAGAGAGTGTTCGGTTCGGTTCGGGTCCTGTCGGCGGTGATGTTGCTTTTGTTTGTACTGTGTGGGGACGGCGACTGAGGGACTAACTAACTGATTGGCATGGTTCCTGTTTTTGTTTTGTCGTTGTTGTTGCTGTTGTTGCTGTTGTTGTTGTTGTTGTTGTTGTCTTCGTTCAATGTATTTTACCAGACAAATGTACTAATATTAGACTTCTTTTTATTATATTTTGATTTGTTTTCGTGTTTTCTTTGATTATTTTCCATTCTTGGTTGTCTATTTCTCTCTTTGTATGGATTTTTTTTATCATTCCTTCTCTCTCTCTCTCTCTCTCTCTCTCTCTCTCTCTCTCTCTCTCTCTCTCTCTCTCTCTCTCTCTCTCTCTCTCTCTCTCTCTCTCTCTCTCTGCCCCCCCCCCTCCCCCCTTTTGGCATGCAGGCAATTTCTTTCTCTTTAACTTTCCTTTCATCGTAAATTCGCGGTCTTTGAAATATCGATCCGAGTTTAAATTTTCTTTCGATATGAGTTTTCGTCGCTTCCTTTCATGTCCGTGGAAAGTATAGATTAAATAGTAATGTGCCTTGTATTGGAGAGAGAGAGAGAGAGAAACTTTCTGGACCTCAGCATTCACAACGAGTCTTCCTTTTATGTATGTCACACGATTCTCATTTGTTGTCGTCATCTTCGTCGCAGTTCTCCTCCTCCTCCTTCTCCTCCTTCCCCTTCCTCTCCCACTTCATCATAAGCATCATCGTCATTGCCATCATCTTGTTCGTACTATATTTGGAAGTGTGGCGCAACAGAAGTGAAGGTGTGAATGGGTGGAGGTTGTTCTGTCGAAGCCCTTTCTCCGCTTTTAGGTCTGTGAGCGTGTGGCGGGATGCTCACCTCACCCTCTGTCCTAACGCTGCACCAGCCAGGTACCCGCATTTACCTTCCCTTGGTACGCCTCGGGTATTCATTTACTTTTGGACAGGTGAGTTGGCTGTGTGCCTGCTGCTGCTGCTGTTACCCGCGCCAGTAGTTGAACCCAGGCTGGCAACCTCAGCAGGCTTGTAAAGAGTGAAACTGCTGTTGACGGGGTATCGCCAGGTCTTGGGACTATCTCAAATGATTTTCTCGATACCTAGTAATTGTCAAAAACTGGAATTAGGAAAAGCTGAACAGAAACATGCAGGTCACACGCGCCAGTATAGGTAAACCCAGGCTAGCACTCTCGGCAGGCTTGTAAAGAGTGAGATTGTCACTGACGGGATATCGCCAGACGTGGGAACTATTTCAAATGATTTTCTTGCTAACTAGTAAGTCTCAAAAGCTGGAACTAAGATGAGCTCAGCAGAAATACGCCGATCACATGTTCAATTCTATCCCTGTAAAAGATTATTTGGTCCTTTGCCGGATGTTATGACAATTTGCAATGACTTTCTGGCTACCTCGTAATTCTCAAAAACTAGAAAAATGAAATGCTCAAGAGAAACACGCCAGTCACACGTTCAAATATGTCCCTGTAAAAGGTTATTTGGTCCTCAGACTCATCCACAGATCTTTTTTTTTTTTCCAGCATGTAATCTTGTTAGGAGTCTCTCAGCCTGTGTAGTCGTGTGTGTGCCCCGCTAGCCTCACCTCCGCCGCCACACACCTTCCCGCCACACACAGCCGCCAACTCCGCCACATTCCCGTCCCTTTAACCACCCCCCTGTCGCCGCGCCCCGCAACACGCGTCCCTCAAGCTTACTTATAACAATGTGTTTACCTGCCACTTTGCCTCCTCGCCGTACCTATAACATTGTGCGTGTCTGCCACCTTGCCGCCTCGCACCCTCGCCTTACGTGTAACAATGTGTTCACCTGTCGCCCTGCACCCTCGCAACGTGTTTACCCTGCCATGCTCTCTCGCCTTAGATCCTTCCCCAGCACGCTTCATGAACCCTTCCATTCCTCCCTTTTTCTTCTTTTCCCTTCCTTTTCCTTCTTTTCCCTTATTTCTCCTTCTTTTCCTTTCCTTCTCTTACTCTCCCACCCGCCCTTCTTAACTTGAACGTTCCCTTCCTTCCCTCACACTCTCAGTCGCCCTTCTTTACTTGAACGTTCCTTTTCTCTCCTTTCCTCGCATTCCCACCCGCCTTTCTTTACTTGCACGTTCCCTTCCTTGCCTCAGACACACACACATTCGCGCTTATTGAACGTTCCCTTCTCTTCCTTTCCTTACACTCCCAGCCTCCCTTCTTTTCCTGAACGTTGCCTTCCCTTCCTTTCCTTACACTCCCAGCCTCCCTTCTTTTCCTGAACGTTGCCTTCCCTTCCTTTCCTTACACTCCCAGCCTCCCTTCTTTTCCTGAACGTTGCCTTCCCTTCCTTTCCTTACATTCCCAGTCTCCCTTTTTTTCCTGAACGTTCCCTTCCCTTCCTTTCCTTACACTCCCAGTCTCCCTTTTTTTCCTGAACGTTCCCTTCCTGGCCTCACACTCCCAGCCGCCTTTCTTTGCTTTAACCTTCCCCTCCTTCCCTCTCATTCCCAACCATACTTCTTTACTCGCACTGTTCACCTTCACTCCGCCCTGCAACCCTACGGAGCGACCAACTAAACGAACAAGTGTGACGTAAACCACGACGCACAACCACGAAACCACAGACGATGCCACAACAAGCTTCGGGATTTACATACAAAATACATCGCGGTAGCACGGAAATTAATGGCCTGGGCCTTCCCTTCATCGGGAGAAACACGGCCATTTGCATAGCTCCATGAATGCCTCGCTGAAGGGACGAGAGAGAGAAACGGAGAAAAGAAGCGTATGAACAACTTTAGGCCGTGTTGTGTTTAATGTAAGTGCAATATTTTAGAGATAAAGTCTTGATCGATTCGTGCCGCGAGGGGCGTTTAAAACCGAAAGGTCTTCATCGGTCGAGCGTTAAACAGTTCCTCGCTAAACGATAATTGTGTGCTGTCTGGGGCCATGTTCCAGCCTCCGCGGCGGTAGAGGGGCAAGGGTCACACGGAACATGCTTCCCTACCTGCCTATACCCACCTTCCCACTTACCTACCTACTTACCTACACGCCTTCCTTCCTGTAGGTGCCTATCTTCCTCCCTTTCTACTCACTCGGTTTTATATTCTTGTTTTCGTAACCACAGAATATGATAACCACTACGTGTGAGGAAGTTAACTTGTGTGTGTGTGTGTGTGTGTGTGTGTGTGTGTGTGTGTGTGTGTGTGTTGTGTATGTTTATGTGCATCTGTATTCCTGTTTGTTTGTCTGTATGTATACGCCCAGATATGACTCCTCGCTTCCATCTCACCTGTACATCGCCGCCCTTGTTTGTCTCGTCCCCTTCGTCGCCTCCTTCTACGTCGCCCCCTGCAGGCTGTCTTCGGGTCCTCTCCATTACCTTCCATCTCTCACCTTTTTACATCGCTGCCCTTGCCTGTCTCGTCCCCTTCATCGCCGCCTTCCTAGATCGCCCCACGCAGGCCGTCTCCAGGTCCTCTGCATTACCTGTTCTCGTCCCACCGCACAACCTCATTAACTGCCAATCATTGTATTTACCCCCGGGAGCCAAACAGTAAACACACCAGGTGCATATCTTGAGACAATTAACCCAAGAACTTTACTTCTCCCGCGGGTGAGCAAAAACCGGCTCCTTATTAGAGTTTGGCGCAGAGCGGTAGTCGGTTAATGCTAAGGAACACCCTCCTATTTGCGCCTTTACATAATGGAAGCCGGCATTATTATAAGAGTCAAGAATAGAGTGTGCTTGCCTTATTTCATTCCGGAGTTTGTTGAGCGTAATTACACGAGCAATTTCACCTCAAAAAAAGCAGCGATGAAGGCAAATTACGCAAGAATCTCCACACTGTAAGCCATGGGAACCCTTCTGCTCGTTACCACATAGTTTCCCTTTTTTTGCTTAATGGTATACTGATGCAGGCATTTTCTCTCTCTCGCTCTCGCTGTCTCTCTCTCTCTCTCTCTCTCTCTCTCTCTCTCTCTCTCTCTCTCTCTCTCTCTCTCTCTCTCTCTCTCTCTCTCTCTCTCTCTCTCTCTCTCTCTCTCTCTCCTCTTCTATTCTCTTAACTTCCCTTCTCTTCCCTTCCCTTCCCTTCTCTTCTTTTCTCCTTTCATCTACCAACCTCATCCACATATATATACGTTTTCTACCTACAGTTCCTGCCCTACCACACGCAGTCTATCAGCATTAGACGTAACCCAACTTTTCCCCCTTCAGCTTTTCTTCATCACTCCCTCTACCTTTTTCCTTTCTCTCTGCCTTTCTCTCTTCCTTACGCTCCCTAAAAAAAACATCATTATAGACCAACAAGACTCCTGGTATCTGTTCTTCCTATGCTTTCCTATGTGTTCCTATGTAAACGTACCTATAGAGCTGGGAATTCCTTGGGTCTCTTTCAAATCTAGTTCGGAATGATTGGCCCGCACTCGGCTATGCACGGCGGGTGTTCAGAGGAATGGGTGCTTAGGCGAGGCTGGGCAGGACTTAACTACGGCAACACGGATAGCTTAGGCGGCCCCCCGTGTGTTGAAGGTTTAATTAACTCACAACCAGCACGGGGTCAGAGGTTAAAGAGACGGAGTTGAGCGCCGCTGCAACTGAATAACTTAGTTTGCACGAGTACTCCCTTTTTCTTTTATTTGTTTTTCTTCCTTTTTTGTTATTTTTTTATTTATTTATGGTTTGTTTATTAATCTGTGTATTTATCTATGTATGCATTGTTTTTGTTTTCTTTTTGCATTCTTATTGATCTGTTTGCTTTTTCTTGTTTTTTTTATATTTTATTTTAACTTTTTTTCATATGTACACGCAAAAAAAATTAAATAGAAAATAAATAAATAAAATAGAATAAAATGAAATAAATAGATAACAAATAAATAAATTATGAAAAATAAAAACACAAAAAAAGAAATAGGAAGAGTTTCGTCACTGAAGCAAAATGGCAGAAAAAGAAGAAGAAAAAGACAGTTGCCGTGCGCCGGTGTACTTTGCGGCACCAACTTGTTATTTCAGATTGCTTGGTTGTTCGTTTTTTGTGTGTCGCTTCATTTGTGCAGCACCCCTCCCTCCCTTTATCCTTTCTGGTCATCTTGCCTCCTACCTGCCACGCCCTTCTCTTCCGTTCTTCGTTCTTCCATCCTCATCTTAGGGGGCTTTGTGGTGCAGTGGTTAGCACACTCGGCTCAACCAAGAGATCCCGGGCTCGATTCCTGGGTGGAGTGGAAAAAATTGGGCGGCTTTTTCGATACCCTACGCCCTTGTCCACCCAGCAGTGAATGGGTACCAGGTATTAATCGGGGGTTGTGTCCCGTCTCCTGGGATCTGTTCCCTTCTATAATTCCTTCCCCCTCCTGTCTCTCTCCGGCATATGACCACAGATGTTGCGCCGACTAAACGAAGCTTTCCAACTTTCCATCCTCATCTTCGTTTATCCACTCTTCGTATCCCTCCTCATCTGTTTTTTATCCTTTTTCCATTTTTCGCAACATTTGTACAGCATCCTTTCTCATCATCTTCCCCGCCTTTCCCTTCCTTCCTTCTTCGTTCTTCGTCCTTCCTTTCCGTCTTCGTTTGTCCCTTCTACCTCTCCTCCCTCATTTATCTTTCACTTTCCATTTTCTTCGCTTGATTTGTGCAGCATCCCCTCCTCACTTTATCCTTTCTGGTCATTTTTCTTCCTACCTGCCCTCCCCCACCCCCTTCTTAGTTCTTCCTTTCCATCTTCTTTTATCCCTTCTACCTTTCCTCCCTCATTTATCTTCCTGTTTCCGTTCTTTTTTCGCTTCATTTCTACAGCATCCCTCTTTCCTTTTATCCTTTTTGGTCATCTATAGTCTCCTAACTGCCTTCCCCTTCCTTCTTCTTCGGCCTTCCTTTCCATCTTCGTTTATCCCTTCTACCTTCCTTCCTTTTTACATGTATCTTCCTTTTCCCTTTTCTTCCTGCCTTTCCTTTCTTCCTCGTTCTTCCTTTCCATCTTCTATCCTTTCTCCCTTTCCTTCTTCGTCCATGTATCATCTCGTCCCATCTCTTTCACTCTCGTTTTTTGTTCCTCTTCCTCATCTATTTCTCCCTCATCCCTCGTTCTCGGTCTTCTCTCGTTATTTGCTTCCTACTGTCTTCCTTCATACCTGCCAATCTTCCTCTTCTCATTTCTTCCACCCTCATTATTTGCCACTCTCCTTCATCTATTTCTTCCTCCTCCTCGTCCTTCTCTCTTTATGTCCTTCCTCTTGTCTTCCTTAATACCTGTCAACCTTCCTCTTCTCATTTCTTCCACCCTCATTATTTGCCACTCCCTCATCTTTTTCTTCCTCGTTCTCGCTTTATCCTCTTTATTTCCTTCCTCCATTCTTCCTTAATGCCTGCCACCCAAACTCTTCCCATTTCTTCCTTCGTCATCATTATTTTTTTTTACTACCCTTCTCCCATAATACCTGCCCCTCTTCCATCCATTTCTTCTTCCATCATTATTTCCATCCTTCCTTCTTCCATAATACCCACCAACCTCCCTCTTCCCATTTCTTCCTCCTCGTTATATCCTTCCTCCCTTCATGTTCCTTAATCCCTGCCAACCTTCCTCATCCTCGCGTCCCCTCAAGCATCAGTTGCAAATCGTCGCTGTTTTAATGTAGACTGGCGGATCCTCTTGGCCGGGCTGACAGGGGCCGCGGAGAGCTATAGGGCAGTCAGATGAGCCGAGGGGAAGAGAACCACGGAATACCAATTAGGTTATCCTTCATCAGGCAATGCACTGGCCAGACCCGGCAAGCTCAAAGTCAAGGCCACGGTGAATTCTTACGACCGACCGTTTTCGTGTTTGTTTTCGTTTTCGTCTTCTTTTCCTTCCCCTTTTCTTCTTCTTCCTTTGTTTTGTTTTTCCCAGTTCTTTCTTTTTCTTTCATTCCCCTTTTCCCTCCTTTCTTCATCCTTTCCTTCCTTCTATCATATACGTTTGTCTCACTTCTCCTGTTCTTTCCTTCTCCTGTTCTTTCCTTCCCCTTCTTTTCTCTTCGTCCTTTCGTTCCTTCCTTCGACCATTCCCATTTGTTCTAGTTTTCTTTCTTCTTTCATTCTCCTTCTTTTATTCATCTTCGTTTCGTTCCTTCCCTCTTCCCAGTTCTCTTTTTTTCCCTTCTTTTCCTTTTCTTGGTCCTTTTCGTTCATTCCTTCGTCTCCTTTAACTCCCAGCCACGATCGTCGCTACTTCGCCCGACCGTTTGTCTGTCTGTGCTGTGCGGCCCACAGTAACATCCCATCCCCGTCGCCACACCCTTCTTTCCTGCCTCCCTTTCCCCTCTCCCTTCCCCTCCTCCTTCACCTGTCCTTGCTCAGGTGACTGTACCCTCATCAACCCACATACCTCGGAACTCAGGTAGGCAGATGTTTATGGGATGTGGTTTTTTTTTTTTTTTTTTTTCGTTCCTTCGTGTGTTTGGTCTCCGTCTCTGTGTTAATTTCTAGTTTGTCTACATGGTCTTCTGTATCTGCTCGTCCTTGTCCATCAGCGGGTTGACCTGTTTTATCTGTTTATTTATGTTGTTGTCGGTTTGTTTGTGTTTTACTGCTGCTGCTTATATTTTCTTTTGTCGGTCTGTCAGTCTGTCAGTCTGTCACACACACTCATCACCCGTTGAGGCGACGATATATCAACGCTGACATCAACTTGACAGAATGAATTTCAAGACTGGCAGGATTTGGAGAATTTGGCACCACCACTTCCACCATAAATATGATCTTGTGTTTGGCAGAAGCCGGAATGAAGATCTTTTTGTCTTGCTTAAAATATTTGAGTGAAGTTATAAAAATTGTTTCCGACACGGTTGTTGGTTTTTCTTATTAATGTTATGCTTGTAGCGTCCCTCAGTCTGTGGTTAGGCAAAGAAAACAAGAAAAAAGTTGACCACAATATATAACTTCGTTCTTTAAAAGTGCTATATTCTTCTGTATTTTATCTTTTTGTTTCCTTGGTTTACTTTTTTTATAGATTTGCCACAGTCTCACACACACACACACACACACACACACACACACACACACACAACACAACACAACACAACACAACACATACACACTGACACCCCTCACAGCCACACACACTCACACACTGACACCCCTCCCACACCCCCCCCAACCAACGCCACACATACACACACACCCCAGCACCTGACCACGGGCGAGCAACAGCGATTCAGTGGGTCATTCGGCGGCTATTAACTATGCTAATCAAGGGTGCCGCGACCGGAGGAGTTACCTGGAGTTACCTGCGCGTCGGGGGTCGTAAAGCGAGATGGACTTCCCTGTCGAGAGGTTTGCCGTGTGGATCCTGAAGGGGAGGGGGGAGGGAAGGGGGGGAGGCTGTGGGAAGGCTGAGAGAGATTAGCGACGGGATGACGGACGACTGAGGGAGAGAAATTGATAATAATGTAATGCGCGGGAGATAATGAATGGGTGGACTAATTGATGAAGGCAAGGAAGAGATAGATGGAGGGAAAAATGATGGAGAGAGAGAGAGAGAGAGAGAGAGAGAGAGAGAGAGAGAGAGAGAGAGAGAGAGAGAGAGAGAGAGAGAGAGAGAGAGAGAGAGAGAGAGAGAATTGTAATTTCAAAAAGGTAAAAAAAATAATGGTGCAGGAAAAATGAGCTTCTTTAACACACACACACACACACACACACACACACACACACACACACACACACACACACACACACACACACACACACGCGCGCACACTGACATACTCGCACATAATTATTAAAGAAAATGAAAAACGCAGTACAAGGATATGAAGATGCACCAGCGTAGAAACGAATTGTTAGAAAATAAAATAAAAAAAATTGTAAAGACAGACAGCCGTGTACGTAGACATTCGTGTACGTAGACAGCCGTGTACGTAGTGATGAATGAAGCAGCTCCGACGTAGGAAGAGAAAGTGGCGACGCAGCGGGAAATATCATTCGTCTTGTCTTTCTCGTCTCCTCCCTGCGTTTTGTCTTGTCCGCATCCGAGTCTCATGTGGTACAGCGAAGGACCACAACGTCGACGTGTTCATAGATCAAAAGTAAATAAATAAGAAGAATATACACATACCTCGGATCACGACCTCAGATGCACCTAAATCGTCCCTCGTTGAAGTCTTTAAAGATGCGACGCTCGTATCGTGTAACATTAGCATAGGAAGAATACTCATATAATTTTCGCCTTATCTTCGTGACCTTTGACAACGCCCGGCGGCCAGCCTTGAGTGACCCGCCGCGGAGGGAGCGCGAGAGGAAGAGAAAAAGGGACCCCCGCTGAAGATGACGGGTTGCATGGGTAGCCTGCTGTCACGGCGCTATTTACGACTGTCTATCGGCCGCGTGGTAAGCGTCCAGTAATGTCCGTGCTGACAGGAATGAAAAAGGATGAAAATATAATAAGGACCATCAGTAACAATACTGAGTTGGTGTAGCTATACGTTGAAAGATGATGAAAAGACTTCACTCGCTAATTGTGTCTCGTCGATCCTGTGAAAAATGAGGTGCAAGGAAATCTTAGCAACTCGTGTGGATGGCTGAACAAGTTACTTTTGACATGTTATTTAATTAAAAAGTCGTATCTTGGGGTTAACGGCGGATTAGCTTGAGTTATGTACCGATCGCTTCATCCACCATCAAAACAGTGGCCAGGCCGAGTCGAGATATTTGTTTGATTATAATTATCATTTCTCGCCTCGGGTTTCAATCGTTGACCTGCTGTGCATCGTGCCAGCGCCTGGGGAGCCACTGTGGGGGTTGGTGGTGCAATCCTCGAATAGTTTTTTGATTGGGACAAAGCATCGTACCGGATAGATATTTGATAGTGGTAAAAAGTTTTGAAAGCACCTCAGACCCTTACGTGGCCTGGCTCGCAGAAAATATATGGGCATTGAGGTGAAGAAGCCCAGGTAAGGCGTTAAACAGAGCCTCGAAAATTAGTGTGACGTGGGAATAAGTTATGAAGAACAAGAACTCGAACAAATCAAACAAAAAATCACATCGAGTCATATTAATATTTGGGATTGCATGAGAGAGATAAAGAAAGAAAGAAAAATAAAAAGGAAAGAGAAAAATATAGAAAAAGAAATAAAAAGAAAGAGAATGAAAAATAAAAAGGAAGAGAGAGAGCGAGAAGAAGAGAGAAAACGAGAGAAATGTGTTGTATAGTAGGTAAGATAGGCAGTGTGCTTGGTGGTGTGGTGGTGGTCTGTCGTTGAGGGGGTGCATGGCGTGAGGCGATGCTATCAGGCAACGCATAGAGGATGTACTCCCGACATGACGAGGAAAACCTTTATGGCAGCGACTGTGAAGGGACTTTTATGACTCGCGGAGGGTACAAAACACGGAGCTTCAAGGGGAGGAGGTGCGAAATGCGGAAGTTTTCATTTAAGACCCGTAATAAGATTCTGAAAAAGGGGTGTTTCTTGAGGCAGAAGAATTGAGATTATTGTCGGCGAGGAGGAGGAGGAGGAGGAGGAGGAGGAGGAGGAAGAAGAGGAGGAGGAGGGAATGGTTTTACGTAAGATTGTTCGATAGTTGGAAAAGGAGGAGGAGGAGACTGGTTTTTCTCTAGTGAGGCGAATGCGGGTGGTCAGAAGTGATTTTCCAGGGATCCGTAGACTTTTCTTTTTATGGGGGGGGACGGGAAAGGAAGAAAAATTTGCTTAGCTGTTTACCACTCAATGCAAGTTTACCTGTTATTGTACTTTGAATCATTGATTATGTGATTTGTTCTATTAGTATATGGCAGCTAATATGAGGGGAGATATTGAGAGGATAAAAGTAATGGAAAGTATAACCATATAGATAGATAGACAGAGAGAGAGAGAGAGAGATACATAGATAGAAAAAAAGGAAGAAAGAAATATAAATATAAACAGATAGAGAGACAAATAGAGATAATATGAAGGGGAAGAGAGGGCAGACAAACAAATAGACAGACACACATAAATAAACAGATACAAAGGCTGATGGGTAGACAGATATAAAGAGATCTATACATGTTGGCGGACGGGTTGTAGTGTCATTACTCACATTGAGGGCTTGGCTTGGGTGGGTGGGGGGTGGGGGGAACACACGCCCTGCACCAGCAACATGTCACCATAGGAATGCATTGTCTAGGGAAGGAAGGAATTTGTATGAGCCATATCTAGAAAGAAAAAACATTATCTCTACCTCTTTACCTGTTTGTCATCCTACTCCTCTCCTTTTCTTCTCGCGGTTTTCTTTTTAGTGTTGCTCCTCTTCATCCTCTTTTCCGCTCTTTTTTCTTATCTTTCTAACTCCTCTCTTTATCGGTTTCCCTCTCTTTCCTTTCTTATTGCTCTCTTTATCCTCTTTCCTCTTAACCGTATATTCTTTACTTCCTGACTCCTCTCTTTACTTTCTCGCTGTTTCCCTCTCCTCTCTTCCTGTTGCTCGTCTTCATCCTCAGTCCCTTTATTTCTTCACTTCCTTAGTCTTCCTTTTCTGTTCCGCCTTCCTCCGTTTTTCATCCTCTGGCTACTCCTTGCCGTGTGTGGTGTATGCCTCGTCCTCTCTTTACTTCCTTGCAGATTCACTCTCCTTCCTCTTCTCAGTGTTGTTCCTCCTCGTCCTTCTTCCCTTCGTTTTCATTCACTTCAGTCTTCCTTTTATGTTCCGTCTTAATCCATCTTTCATCCCTGGCTTCTCCTTGCCGTGTCTGGTGCATGCCTCGTTCTCTCTTCATTTCCTTGCATCTTCCCTCTCCTTAGTGCTGCTCCTCCTCATGCTCTTTGCGTTTTTTCTTCACTTCCTCACTCTTCCTTTTATGTTCCGCCTTCCTCTATCTTTCATCCCCTGGCTTCCCCTTGCCGTGTGTGGCGTGTGCCCATCCTCCCGTCCTTGTGCGTTAGCGTCTGTCTTGCCCCGGCTGATCTCCGCCTTAAGGAACGTAGAAAGATTAATTTTCCTTATGCAAATGAGAAAAAAATTGAAATTGTATGAAGTGTTTGTCCATTATACTAGTACGTTGATGATGTCTGTCTGGCTTTACTGATATCGTAAACGTGTATTTGTTTGAGTGAGTGTCTTGCTGGATGAAGTTTAGTTATTACCTTTTTTTATAGTGAAGGAAACAGCTCAAGGGCTAAAAACAAAAGCAGGAACAGAAAGGCCCCTCCAGACGCTGCTTCAAAAAAAAATAAAGTAAAATAAACAGTTCAAGGGCAAAAACAAAATAAAATAAAAGCTAAAAAGACTATAAACAAAAAAAATCGCTAAATAATAATGCCTTTTTTGTGGATTCATATTTGTAGATTTGTTTTGCATATTTCTGCCCACGAGATGAGCTCTAAATATGCAAGTTGACCAACGACCCATCCGAGCCTTGCCATCGCCTGAGCTGGCTACCTGTCGGCCTTCACCCGCCTGGCCCGGTACGACGCCCCTCCGACCATACTAATTTGTCTCCGGCCGACGTTCGTACCCTTAAATGGCAAATTAGTGGCGCCCCCTCCCCCATGCTGATCACCATATTTACCGAGAGCAGCGATACATTCCCGTCGCGTCCAGAGGTACTTTGCTTTTAGGGACGGAAGGAAGAGATACCGCGTGTCCTTAAGGGGTGAGGAAGTGTAGGCACGCAGCGTCTGTGAATCGCGACATCGGCCTCTTCTGTTGAGCTAAGTGGAGATGCAACTCGCAGTCTCGTACCGAACTTATATGGCGATGGAATAGTCTGTCACAAAATGCCGCAGTGAAGGAAGAAAAACTGGGAAAAATCTTGCAGTTTACTACACAACAATACTATGCAAGTTCCATGCGGTACATCACATACTGCCCGAAGCTCCCTACTTTAATGGGATGAAAAAAGTAAATCTCTTCATCAGGTATTTTGTGCTTAAAGACTATTGTTGGCATTGTTACCTTTGTAGTTAGGTAATATGAAGCTGAATAAAACGTCTGGTTCGTTGTCGATCATTTTTAGGTATCAGAGTCTGACCACTGTCTCTTGCTCTGCCCTTCCTGCTTGAAAAGGCCGAATGGTCAGCTTATAGAAGTGGTGAACGCGAAATCCCGAGTGCAAGTCCCGAAAACAGCTGCCTATTCAACTGCCATCAAGTGACCGAGGAGTAAGCTCAAGGCATCGTGCAACCATGGCTTCCACTGGGACCTCTGCCAAGTGGAGCACCAGGCGTTAGGGTAGCATGAGCCCAGCATGCAAGCTAATGCTTCATTGAAAGCAAAAAAAAAATTTAAACTCTCCACAGGTGCAGTTTTGGAGCTACCACGAGTGTTCATTGAAAAAATCCGATGATGCTACAAGTATGCACACAAAAACTAGACTTACTCTTCCAAATAAACCGCAACGTATTGATAAAAAAAAATATAGAAGTTCGAGTGTTTGAAAGTATTTATTACATTTTCTCAGTGAAGAATATGGTAGGTCATCTCATTGTGTAAGTTTCTCGAAGATCGTTTAAGAGAAGAAGTTGCTGAGCTCCAAAAGACCATAAGTACTACCCACACCCTGCATGATATGATGGTATCTCATCGCCCTCCTACTCTGGCTTAAAGCAAAGCCCTCCAAAAATGGCGCATTATAAGATCACGACTTAGGAGATCTAGCCTCCTCGGGCATCTCGCTGCCCCTGATACACAGATAAACTACATGCTTAGGTAATGGACTGTTGTATTAGTGTAACGGTGAGGTGACAAAAAACATGAAAGACTGGAATTGCCTCGATGATGTTTTCCATATATCACCACGAGGAATCCCTGAGCCCAGGCACGAAGGACAATCAAACGCATGGGCGCCGGTGTGAAGGGAATTTTGAGGCCATACCTGCGGGGCCTGTCGGGTACGCTCGCTGCCCCGTGCATCATCCTCTGCAGCCTTGCTGCGACACCGCCGGCGTCCCTCCGCCACCCCCGTCGGTGGTATGCATTTGTAGTACGGGCGATGAGACGGCCCGCCGCCTTTGCTATGATCCGCCGCCTTGGCTACAGCAAAGAATGGCTTCCTTGTAGTACCGCCAGCCTGTCCGTGTCCCGGGGTTTGGCATCAGTATTCCGGGAAGGTTTGTGGGATGTGTGGTCAGCAGAAGGGACCACAGCCTCCCCTCGGCCCCCTCGCTGTCTCGTCAGGGATGCACCGTCTGGCAGGGGCTGAAGGGTGTCCTGTCGCTGAGGCAACCTCGGCATATGTCCCTCCCCATCGAGTGTCCTACATAGGATGAAGATTAATATTTTGTGTTATTCCCCATGGTGTCATCACATGCTGGACTCGCGATTGTCAGCCATTACCTTCCCCGAAATAGCTGAAGCCTCACCTCACAGCCGCACATACCCGGGAGGCGGGACACAACCCCCGACTGAGACCCAGAATCCATTCACTGCTGGATGAACAGACGGGATGGATAAAATATAGATTCGTAGTTAAGCACGCTAATCATTGCACCACGGAGGCTGGCTGATCAAAATCTGTTATGACTATCTGTTGGGGCCATACACTTGAATTATATTATCTATAAATAGAGAGCGTTAAACAGAGCATTGAATTCAAATGTTACCAATGCAAAGTGCTCACTTATACTGATTGGCTTGGTCCTCATTAAACTGTACTGCCGATCTTAAGCATTTTTTTGTTCCTGGCCAACCCGCCTCACTTTGTCCTACAACATTCCACTTAATACTCGACAGCTTTTTCGTGAGTATTTACATATAATTATATAATCATCCATTCTCGAAATCCGGGCATTGTAAGTACAGGCAGTATAATCACCTGGTGTGGTAAGAGTCGTTGTGTTGGCGTTATGACGAGGATCATCTATCTGCACACCTGGCGAGCACTAATGAGCTGTGGCAGATACACGTGTAACGCAGCGCAGATAATGTTCCTCCGGCCGTCCTTCGCTCTCCCGCTCTTCTCCTCCTCCTCCTTCCATATATTATAGTTAGTCTTCTTTCCTTTCCTTCCCTCCATTCTTTCTTTTCCTTCCCTCTCCCGCTCTCCTCCTCCCCTTCCTTCCATTACCTTGCCTTTTTTCCTTTCCCTCCCTTTCCCGCTCTCCTTCTCCTCTTCCCACCATTAGCTAGTCTTCTTTCCTCTCCTTCCCTGTCCCGCTCTTCTCCCTGTCCTTCCAATAGCTGGTCTTCTTTCCTCTCCTTCCCTCTCCCGCTTTTCTCCTTCCATTCCTTCCTTACCAAGACTTCTTTCTTCTCCTTCTCTTGCCTTCCTCTTCCTGGTTACCCTTCCTAGCTAGTTCTCTTTCTTCTTCTTCTCTTACCCTCTTCATCTGGTTACCCTTCCTTCCTTCCATTCGTTCTCCTTCTCTCGTCTTCTTCATCCTGGGTACCCTTCCCTTCATTAGCTAGTCTTCTTTTCTCTCCTCCTCTTTCCCTGCTCATCCTGGTCACCCTTTCTTCCCTCCAACACTCGTTAAAGCGTCTCCCGTCTCCCTCACTCTTATCCCCACCATCTGCATACCTCGCTTCTTGTCGGTTTTCCCTTTTCTCGTAATGTGAGTAATAATTCTTTCACTCTCCTCCGTCTTTAGTTGTTCTTTTTCCTTATTCCTTGATTCCTTCTATTTCTGCGTCTTTTACTTCCACCAGTTTTTGTCTTCACAGTTTTCACTCATACTTTTTTTTTCTTTTTTTCTCTCTCACATATCCTATTTCCCTCGGTCTCTTCATTCTCCCTATCCAGTAATTTCCTTTTTTTGCCTCATTCCTATCAATTAGTACATTTTATCTCCCTACCACAGTCTCGTACCCTCCTCTCTTAATCTTCCTTCCCCGTTCCCAGTCGTCGCTCTTTCATTAGTCTCACACGGCTTTTCATAATCCTCGGGGTCCTGCCTTCAAGCCGTCCATTAACCCTTTGGACTGCAGGGAAAAATTGCCTAATTAATGAGGACTGCATCGCGTCCCCTCATTTGCATTGTGGGAATATCTTGCCCTCTCCTGCCTTCCCCTGTCCTTCCCTCCTGCCCTCTTGCCCCTCTGTCCTCCTGCCCTCCTGCCCTTGTGGTCGCGATGACAGAGACTTACCTGGACGCTGCTCGTAATTAAGTTATTCGGATTCACCTGTCGCTACTATTTTTGAGCCGCTGCCCCTTTGTGTCAGCCGGGATAATATTGTTTTGTATGGTGTCCGATTTGAAATGTAGAAGAATGTGCGAAATATTTTAATTAATCTTTATAACAGTTTTTAAAGTTATGGTTCGTTTCTACTTGTGTTACAACTACAGGGAGTGTTTTGATGTTTTCCTGTGAATTGTGGAACTCAGCTAATTTGTTCCTACTCTAAAGCACCTCACCTTCTTGTCTGGGAGAGGTGATGATTGATAGTGTTACGAGGTGGGAGGTAAACTCTGGTACAGCCTTCCTTCGTCTGTATTTCCTCCTGCCTACGACTTGAGTTCTTTCAAGAGGAGAGTATCAAGATACCTCTCCATTCCGATATTGACCGCTCTTTTGGGCACTCATTTCTACAGTCTTTATAGGAGCAGTGATTAGCGGGGTGAGGGATGTTTATTTTTGCCCTTGAGCTGCCTCCTTTACTATAAAGAAAGTCCGTCGTGCGTCATTATTCATTTATTCGCCTCATTTGAAAGTTTATCAGCCCGACTGCTGAACATATGAACTCACACCGTCAGTCTTCTGTACTCCCTTATCTGCATCACAAAAGACATTAGGAAGGGTCAAGAAGGCGAAGGAGGAAAAGATCTTCGTGTTGTGGTTGTTTGCTGGTCGACCAACATTACACCACCACTTCATCCTCTCAACCTCACTCTGAGAAGGCAAATCTTGACTCCGATCTCACAGTGTTGTCTCGTAATGTTGGAGCTACATCATTTCTTATATTCACATATCGTTATGTATCTGGACATCATCATCACCCTCGTCCTCCTCCTCCTTTGTCCCCTACCTTCATTTTTTTTCTTCTTCTCGTCCTCGTGCTCACCCTCGGCCATCCATCTCGCCCTTAGTATACCCAGCCTTGCCCGGCCTCTGATCTTATCCCTAACCGTCTCCATATTTTTCTGCCTTTCTTACCTTCCATTGCATCCCAGTCTCGTTTTCGTCAGCAGCCTTCCCTCACATCTCCACGCCTCGACCTTCACCCTTCCATTTCACGTGCCCTCTCGCGCCCCCCCTGCTCGCCCTGCTCCTCGCCTCACATAGTCCTCCGCGCCCGTCGTGCCGCGGGTTACTTAATCACAGACGCGAACCACCACCTAGAAAATTGATCCTCCTACAAACCCGCGCACCTTAACGACGCAATCTGAGCCTCACGCCGCATCTCCTCTGCTCCGTGAGTGTTTGATTATTTTTTTCTTGCAAAGCCAATTTCCACGTTGCTTAATAGCGGCGCCGTGCCTCTCCCCGAACCCCTAGCCTCAAGACCTCTCGCCCCCTCGGCTTCCTACTTCATGTTCGTGTCCACCGACGGTCAGGTGAAAACAGGACCGGAATTTTAATGAGTTGACAGCGTTGTCGAGCTGTGAGGACCCTCCCGGCGGCGGCCAGTCAAGTATCGGGTCTGATTGTGTTGCGCCTGTCCCGGCCCGGTGTGGCTCGAATGTGGCATTGGTGTGGCTTCCCTCGCCTCCCGCCCCCGCCGCCCTGGTGCTTCCTGCAGAAAGGAGATGATGTGTAGAGGTTTAAGGCACACATATTGTTCTATTATTCATGGAAGCCTATTCGTGTCAGCCGTCCTGGTGTTCCCTGCAGAAAAGAGATCACTTGTGGAGGCTTAAGGCGCACGGATTGTTGTATTATTCATGGAAACCTATTTGTGTCAGCCGCGCATAATGGCTGACTTAGTGGCCAGTAAGGGTACGCAGGTCTGCTCATTGCCCTACCGCACCGGGCGCAACGAAAGATGGTTTACTCGCTGTGTTAAGACGTTCATCTGGCAGTACTGATTTACCACACACATCCATCTTTCTCTTCTCTTTTCCTCCACCGCTGCACGTGATGAACCACCTCTCCTTGGGCCGAACAACACCGCATTACCCCGGCCATGGCTCAGGTGTCTCAACCTCAACGTTTGTCATTAAAATTTACGACTGACAGAATAAACACACTTCTTCGCTTCCAGATAGGGCTGTATATAGGGGCTCCTGCAACCATGGCCGCTCATAAAAAGGGTATACAAGAGGCGGCGGAGGCGGGCTGACGAGGGGCTACGCGAGGCTGTTTTGTATTCTTTGGTTCTTGTGTGTGTGTGTGTGTGTGTGTGTGTGTGTGTAGAGCCGGCGCGTCCTCTCCCTCACGCCTGACGCACACACACACACACACACGCACACACATTTGCACACCTCCATCACTCGCCCCAACACCAAACGTATCAGGTAATTGGCTTCATTTATCGCCTCCTCACAGATCCGAGTCGTGTCCGGAAGACCGAGTACGAGGTTGTCTGTGTGTGCGTGTCTGTGTATGTCTATGTGTGTGTGTGCGTACCTGTAGGGATATTTGTATGTACGCCGAGGATCATTACTCACCCTAGCTTACAACGGGTTCGGGTCATTAATTATTTTCCGCGGTTAGTCTCCCCACACCTGTGAACTAATTAATGGCACACGAGTTCGGGGAGTGTGGTCATTACGAGCCTTCTTTATGTTAATGAAGCCGTCACGAGAAGGCTGGCTGAGTGCAGGAACCGAACGAGGGAGAGAGGAAGGGGAGGGGGGGGGAAGGAGAGTAGAAAGAGAAGGGGAGCAGAGAGAGAGAGAGAGAGAGAGAGAGAGAGAGAGAGAGAGAGAGAGAGAGAGAGAGAGAGAGAGAGAGAGAGAGAGAGAGAGAGAGAGAGAGAGGTTAGCGCGGATATCAAATTACATGTTATCAAGTAGAATTGAAAGGAAAATTAAAAGATAGAAAACGGGTAGAAAGTAGGGAAAGTGGTTGTGGAGAAGGAAGAAAAAGAAGAAGACGATGGTGATGATGATAATGATGAAAGTAAGAAAGATGTAAAAGAAAGGAAGAAACAAACGAATGTAGAAAAGAGTGAACATGAAGAGGAGGAAAAGGAGGAGAAGGAGGAGGATGGAGAAAACGGTCAAGAATAAAATATAGGGGAGGAAAAATATAAAAGAGGATGATCGTAACATTGCAGAATTGGCTGAGGAGAGAAAGGAAGAACAATACAGAAGAAAGATAAAAAGGAAGGAGAAAAATAGCGAGGGGATTATAAAGAGTAAAAGGAATAGGAAAAGGAGACATTATCACTATAGACCTCGACTGTTGCAAAAGAAAAATAACGTTAAGGCTTCTACACAGATCTGAAAATATGGAGCACTAATAACACGTCTTAATCGAAAGGTAAAATTTAGTAATAAGAAAAATCTGCATTTCCACTTGCAAAAAAAAATACCTCGTGTGTTCTTGAGAAAAATATCACAGTGCGGAGAGGGAAGAAAGGTGAAGAAAAGAAGAAAACGTTAAAGAAAAAGAAATAGGAAAGAGAAAAAAGAAAATAAGGAAAAAAAGGAAAAGAAAAAGGAACAAAAAATGAAGAGTAAGCAAAAGAAAAAGGAAAAAAAAAGAAAAAAAAGAAAGAGAAAAGAGAAAACGACGGAAAAGAAGAAAACGAGAAAAAGAAAAGGAAGAAAAATAAACTGAGGTAAGTTGAAGAAAATTAGAGAATAAAAAAAATGAAAGTAAGAGAACAAGAAGAAAAAAAGAAAGAAAAGAGAAAAGAATAAGGGCGAAGTAGTAAAATAAAAATATAGAAACAGTTGAAGAAAAAGAGCCTGGTATCAACGGAGTAGCAGGTAACAGCAAGGCTCGCGGTCGATAATAAGCTTATCTGCCGTTGTATGCCGAGGGACCTGCAAAGGTATTCTAATGAGGGAGACGAGGAGGAGAGGGACGAGCAGTGAGAGGAGGAAAAGAGGAGGGGAAAGTGAAGAAGGAGGATGAGGAAAACAAGGAGAATGAGAAGGAAGACGACAAGGAGGAGAGGAGGAAGAGGGGAAAGTGATGAAGAAGGAAGAGGAAGACGACGAGGAGGAGAGGAAGAGGAAGAGTAAAAGAAGGACGAGCGGTAAGAAGAGGAGAAGGGGAAAGTAAAGCAAGAGGAGGAAGAAGAGAAGACGGAATAGGAGAAGGAAAAGGAAAACGAGGAGGAGGAGGAGGAGGAGGAGGAGGAGGAAGAGGAAGAAGACGCCGGGGAGGAGAGGAGGAGTGTTCGTGGACAGTAAGGAATTGGCCTTGACGCCGTGCCAGCCCCGAGGAGGTTGGTTCTAATCACGCCTGAGATCCAAGGTTGCCCACATTATAAAGCACAATTTGGTACTGAAGCGGCTAATTATGAGGGAAATGCCCTTATATTTATACGTCGAAAAGCAGATTAGGATAAAGATATAATGGACAAAGCGGATGGGAAGTATAAAATGTATAGGCATCAATAAGAAGCAAGTTACATGTATTGACTTTTTTGCATGGTTCATATACGACACAGATCACGAGGAATGCCATCGTTGCTCAGTAGTAAACCCGCCCCTTAGGTAAACAGGCATTAGGAGGTGCTTAGTGAAGAGAAGCGGAGGGCGGGAAAGAGGAGCATAAGAGGAGCACAAAACGTGACTCCCAATGCAACCTTTTTACATCCCGTCCTGGAGATTTATGCGTCTCGAGGCCCGAGCCATTTATCATAGTCAGGGAGGAAGAGAAGGGAAGGAAGGAGGAGGGAGGGAAGCCGTCTAGCGGGGCAGAAGTGTGTAGCAGTGAGTATGAATTCATCTCTCGACACAAACGCCGCGTCATAAATCATACGCTTAAGGCCGCGGAAAAGGACGGTCACTCGTGCTGCCCGGAGAGGAGCATAAAGGGACGAGCTGCAACGACTGCCCTCCACGAGAACCACGAGATAAAGAGGGTCCGGAGAGGCGCATAAGGATTCAAAACGACGCTGAGAGGATTACATTGTCGTAACAGGGGGCTCAAGGGTCATTGGGAGAGGCTTAAAGGGGATCAGGGTGGACGAAACAGACGTGGAGGAGCGGCGTGTCTTGAGAAGGAGCTAAGATGATTTATGAGGAATGGGCGGGGCGATAGCATGAGATCAAGTAGGCTAAAAGGATCGTACAAGAAGACTAGTATCATAGGATTTTGTAGCATTAAAACGGTCGCGCATACACACACACACACACACACACACACACACACACACACACAGCGCTCAATAAACCTTCCTCGAGCTTTGTCTTCATCTCGCTGGTCATAAAACTTGCTCTTGACGTCCGCTCCCTCCCTCATGAAGTCAGTACCATGGTCCACGCCTCAACCCGCCTTCAGCACAGCCTCAGCTAAAGACTCAAGGGCGATCTAGCGTATGGTAGCTCATTGATACCCCGACATTGCTGAAATAAACTTTGTAGATTAAAAACTAACTCTTCAAAAGGATTTAGGCATACCAAGTTCCAGGTTAATGAAAAAAATACTGATATATTAAGTCACTAAGGGTAGTAAATGAAGTGAAGATAAAAACGGAGGCGGCAATTTAAAGAACGGTAGACGTTGAAGATTGTGGATAGAATGAGAATATGTAATTAAGTGACCACCCCTGACTGTTAACCGATCCAACGGGCTGATCATTGGCGGAGAAAAAAATGGAGAGTGTGCCTAAATTTGGGGGCAGGAGCAGCATTGATGGCGGACAGGTGAGAATGCTGGTGGTGGTGAGTGTCTGTTGGTGTGGCGAGAAGTGGCGGAGTGATCATTACCGCTTCTGATCCTTGTGGTGATAAGATGTGTTGGGGGGGCTGGGGGATGGTGTGTGACTATGTGTGTCTGTATATGTGTGTGAGTGTGGGGGGAAGAAGGGGCAGATACAAAGGCTAAAAGTCACACACAGGCAGAAAATCAGGATACAGACAAACAGACACAGCACACACACACAAAGAAACACCAACACAGACAAAAAAGATACAAAGAAGCAAAAGAAGAAGAAGACGCAGAAAAAGAAGAAATGAAAGTAGAGGAGGAGGAAAAAAATAACACACCAACACACACGCAAAAAAAAAAAGTTGAAAAGAAGCAAATAAAAAATGAGAAGCAAAACAGTACAAGCGCCGAACACTCTCCTTCCCTTCACTTAACGCATCATTACGTATTCAGAGGGCGCTGGAGGTGCTTGTTGGGAAGGTAATTAGAGCACTTAGCAGAGTGGTTCCGTTTTTCTGCTGTGCTTTTTTTTTTTGTAATGTACTTGTCTAGCGCGGCCACGATCACTCTGCAATGAGGAGGAGAAGGAGCAGGAGGGAAAGGAGAAGAGAAGGAAGAAGAAGAAAAAGAAAAAGAAAAAAGAAAGTAGAGGAAGAGAGGATAAAAGATGTATAAAATTTAAACAAAATCAACAACTACAAGAACAGAAGGAAAACTATTATTGGTCGAGGAAAAAATAAACGAAAAGAAAAATATGAAAATTAATGATATGGAAAAAAAAACAGGCTGAACTGGAGAGAAAATGAGTGGACGAGATCACGCACAGGCTGTCCAAGTCATCAATAAACCCAAACTTTAGCAAATTTTGGCAAGAGGAGCACCGAGGGACAGCATGGGTCGAGCAAGAGTCATATATCACGGTAGCCACTATAAATAAAATTCGCCTGCACCACCAACGAGCGGGGGACGTCCAGCAGGCCCCTCCAAATAGCCTACCGACATTATGGGCGGCACACGCATGGCACCTCCCCACTGATCCAGAACGACTTGCCACCATATACGGACACACACACACGCACACACACACACACACACACACACACACACACCTACAAACAACACGCGTGCCAATTTATTCTGCTTTTTTTGTACTCAGTCAACGCACACGAGGAGGCAATAACAAGACTAAATCTGTAAACCGCCTCACATCTGATTGCATACACACACACACACACACACACACACACACACACACACACTCGTGGACGTACGTAGTAGCATCGCTTGACCGTGGGAGCAAAAAGAGCGTTCGTGTCTGGCGTGTCAAATGAAGTCAACTTTTTGTGCGCACCGCCGACGGGTCGAGGAAAGCGAGTTCAACAGTATTCCTTCTCGGCTCAGGACTCGCGGTGTTGTATGCTCTGAATCGCCGCTAATGATGATGATGATGATGATGCTGGTGATACTCGTGTTACAGTTGTTGTTGTTTTTATATACGAGTTGTATCTCATGACTCATTCGTCCGGCGTCTGGTCTCAGCGGAGGAGGTTAAGTGAGTGACATTGTTTGCATGCCAGAAGATGCTCCCTTCCTGCGTGGCCCTTGACCTCTTCTTAACCCCTTTGTTCCTTTTCCTCCTCCCCCTCCTCCTCTTCCTCCTACTCTTACTTCATCTCCTACTGCTACACCCACTTCTCTTCCTCCTTCGTTTCTTTTTTTTCTTCAAGCTCTCTTCCTGCTCCTCCTCCTTTTCCTCCTCCTCCTTCTGTTCCTCCTCCTCCTCCTCCTCCTCCTCATCATCATCATCATCATCATCATCATCATCATCATCATCATCATCATCATCATCATCATCATCATCAATATCATCATCATCCCTTTTTCTTCGTCCCCCTCCTCTTCCTCCTCCTCCTCCCTCTCCTCCTCATCCTTCTCCTTTCACGCCTACTCTCCATCAGCTTTCTTTTCCTTCTTCCGAGGTAATTCAATTATCTCTCAGCTCCTGACCTGAAGATCATTACTGACAGGCCCCGGGCGCGCCACACTCGCCACACCATAAACTGGGCGAGGCCGGACAGGTGGTTCATTAGCCAGGCGTACCACCTGAGTTATGGCCCCGGCTTAGCACGCTCGGCAGGTGTAATTATCATATATTTCGCTCCGTGATGAGATTCAAACAAAAACATTCCTTTGATAAACTACCAGGGAGAATCCGAACAAACACATAGATATTCGATTACACTGAAACCTGGCAGCGTGTTTGTTTATGATCTCCAACGGTTATAAGGAATTAGCTTCTTACTTTATACGGCGGAGTTAATGAAGGGTGTGGGAGGCGGGGGAGAGCCGAGGCGTTGACCAATTTGGGGTGTGGAGGATGAGGGCGCCGGGATCCTCTTGTAATTCGACTCTCCAGTAGCGACCCTCCGAGGCGTTAATGAGTGGATGAGGCAGGAAACCCGAGCCACCGGCAGTCACCTTACGCTGCCCGGCTCGGGTCATCGGAGCGCCACCCGTAAGACCCAAGAAGAGTGTCGCATCTTCAACTTCGCGTCAGTGGTTTGGATAACTAGTTTTTAAGGCGTTTTTTTGTCCTCTATACAGACGAAGTGGGATGCAGACTTATTTGCAAGTGAATAAGGATTACCTCAGACGACACGTGTTCTGTGCGGTCGTGCAAGGCTCAGGACGATTGGCTCAGGAGTGCTAATTAAGAGGAGTCGATCGTTGCCTCACGTGGGTTTTCACGCGAGCCGCTCCAGCCTCACCTCTTCACCCTCACGTCCGATCCTGCCTTTCCACTTCTGTTCTGACTCTGTCTCCCTGCGCTGTCTACACCTTTGTTTCACATACATACACACACATACAGACATACATACATACATACATATATACATACATACATACCGCTCCGGTAGCTCAATGGACTAAGGCTCTGCTCTGACAGGTTTCGGCCTAACAGACTGAGGCTTGGGACCCGTTCAGGCAGAAAGATTTTTTTCGCTGACAAGGAGCGGCTGCTGTACCCCATTGGGAAAAAGGGATGGGATTGTGGTGTGTGAAGGTCCCAACAGTTGTGCCCAGAGATCGGCTAATAACGAGCTATGCATTTACCGGAAGGGTAGTGCTGGCGTGTCCTGCCCGTGATCAGGCCGTGGTGAATTACATAAAATAAATCCAAATATATGCACATACGCACACAAACAAACACTTTATAAGCAAAGTAACATAACAAAAACATAAACAAATATGCAAACACACACACACACACACACACACACACACACACACACACACACACACACACACACACACACACACACACACACACACACACACACACACACACACACACACACACACACACACACACACACACACACACACACACACACACACACACACACACACACGGGATGATTACACACCACTCTCCGTTGGCGTACACTTCAAGCTTATGTAAACTTTCTCCCCTATTATTTTTTTTCCTTACTCTACGTTCTCTTCCCTCCCAGACCACTCTCTACGCACCTCTCCTTTTCTCCTTCCATCTCTTCCTTTCCCTTCCTCCCCATTCCCCCACCTCGTCCTCCCTGTCAGCAGCATTTATATATCACTTCGAAATTCAATTATCTCCATTGGCATCTCCAACAGTTGCCTGGAGTCCCCGAAGAGCTTCATTAAGTCCCGCCTCAGGTAGTACGCGGCCCGAACGAGAATGCAGGCGGCCCCTCTATACCTCCCGCGATTATCTTCTTCCCCTCATCTTCCTCCCCTTAACTATCACCTCCACCTTATTATCTCCCGGTCTTTCCTCTCTCCTACCTTCTCTTCCACGCTATACCTCGCTCCTTACCTCCCAGTCTTTCCTTACCTTCTCTTCTTCACCGTACTTCCCACCCTATACCTTTGCCGTCCCTCCGTGCCTTCCAATCGCCCCATCTGCCCTATCACCCTCTATTTTTTTTCCTACCCTCCCTTCCGCCTTGGTGTGTGGCCTGTCCAAAGCACTCAGACCAGGGTGAGCGGGGGGCGGCGTAATGATTCAGGGCGATTGTTCTATCTGAGCGAGTGCTTTTGGAAAGATGTAATTAAGTCGTCGTCGGCCGCGTGATGGCCTGTTTACAGTAAGTGGTCGTGAGCGTTGCTTGATGGAGGTCGTTAGAAGGGTAATGCCGAGGCCGGGTATGATTGATTAGAGCAAATGACTTGTTTACCCACTCGCCCACCGCCTGCTGTCTGACATCCACTCACGCGCCCGCCCAAACACACAAAAATAGACACACACACATACACATACACTGTAATTCTGTCGTATATCATATTCTAATAATTATTATTGCCATTAACTATTATCATCACCATCATCATCATCATCACCATCATCTCCATATAGTAGGAAAAAGTAAGGCCATTAAGGTGGTGGAAATGACAGTCGAAGGTTATTCAATATATAGTTTTTTATTTTATTTTTTAGGGTAGAAGAGGGGAGCAGGTGATGGACGATGGTCAGGGGAGCAGGTGAAGAGTGGCTGGTGTGTTTCTAGCAAAAAAAAAATTTATTGCTTTGTTAATTGAAGTTATTATAAAAATACACTTAGGTGAGGGAATAAAATGGTACTGTGTCCGATGCTCTTACACTCTTCTTCCCCGCTGAGCTGAAGGGACGGAGTGGAGGCGAGGGAGACTTGATTGTTTTCTCGGCGGGTTGGCGAGGGAGGGGGAGCCAAGGTGTGACTCGCTCCGGGCAGCCTCCTGGAAAACCCTGCCCCAAGGTGTTGTGTCGGGAAGGTTGTGTTCTTGTTCTTTGCTCATCGATCCTCTGGACAGCTCTTGATGGAGTAGTGAACTAAAACATAGGGTATTAGAGTAGTAGGGCCATGAGTAGGGTAGTATACATTGCGGATTAGAATAGGCAGCCACATGTTGCTGATGCTGATGCTGGAGTCCATAATAGCCAGGAACATTCGGGAGCATTTAGAGAAACATAGCTTAATTCACGACTCGCAGCATGGGTTCACAAAAGGTAGGTCATGCCTCACCAATCTCTTGTCCTTCTACAATAAAGTATTTGAGGCGGTTGACAGAGATGAAAATTATGATGTAATCTATCTTGATTTTAGTAAAGCGTTTGACAAAGTTCCTCACCAACGACTGTTGCTTAAATTACAGGCTCACGGAGTAGAGGGTAAAGTTTTGAACTGGGTCAAGGCGTGGCTTAGCAATAGGAAGCAAAGAGTGCAAATCAATGGTAAAAGATCTGACTGGGGATGTGTTACGAGTGGGGTCCCACAAGGTTCGGTATTAGGTCCACTTTTGTTTATTATTTATATCAATGACTTAGACACAGGAATTAGTAGTGATGTTAGTAAATTTGCAGATGATACCAAGATCGGTAGAGTAATTGAGTCGGATCAGGACGCTAGTATTCTCCAAGGTGAACTCAACAGATTATATGACTGGGCGGATAAATGGCAGATGGAGTTCAATGTAGGGAAGTGCAGTATTCTGTGTAGGTAGGAACAACCTCTCATAACTATTGCTTAAATGACACTCTCATAAGCAGGTCTGGGTGCGAGAGGGATTTAGGGGTCTTAGTGAGCCCTGATCTCCGTCCAAGGGCACAATGCATTCAAGCTATAAATCGAGCAAATAGGGTACTGGGATTTATCTCAAGGGGCGTAAGCAACAGAAGCGCCGAAGTCTTCCTCAAACTATATTTAGCATTAGTTAGACCTCATCTTGACTATGCGGTTCAGTTCTGGTCACCTTACTATATAATGGACATCAAAATGTTAGAATCGGTGCAAAGGAGGATGACTAAGATGATTCAGGGGTTGAGAAACTTGCCATACGAGGAAAGACAAACAATTAAACTTTCATTCTCTAGAAAGGCGAAGGGTGCGTGGAGAAATGATCGAGGTTTATAAATTATTGAAGGGCTTTAATAAGGGAGATATGTATAAGGTTTTGTTGGTAAGAGAACCGGGTAGGACACGAAGTAACGGGTTTAAACTGGATAAATTCAGATTCAACAGGGACATAGGCAAAAATTGGTTTACTAATAGGGTGGTGGATGAGTGGAATAGTGGTGAGTGCCAATACAATTGTCACATTCAAAATAGACTAGATAAATTCATGGACAGCGATATTAGGTGGGGTTAGATACACGGGAGCTTAGGGTCAAAGGCACAAAGGAGTTGCTCGTACAGGCCCTATTCTTGCAGACTCCTGCGTTCTTATGTTCTTATGTTCTTATGTATTGTAGTGATTTGTTGAGTGATGAAAAACTCGCTGCAGAACGAGGGATGTGCTATGAAGTGTGTTTATTTCAACATTAGTTGCTCAAGGCTTTTGTTAGGGATATTATCCTTATTACTCATTCCACGCGACTTCTTCATTTTACGAGTTGCAAACCATTCGTGTGTGTGTGCTTGTGTGTGGGTGGGTGGGTGTGGGTGTGGGTGTGGGTGTGTTCTTTGTTTGTTCTCCATATGCATTTATATGATAATTTCCCTTTACTTACGTATATACGTACATATGTACGTACTCACATTCGAAATTTGAGTACACATGCATGTGAAGGTTGGTACTCATCCTCCCCAGACTCTTCCTCCTCCCCGCCACTCAGGAGGGGGAGCCAAGGATGGCAGAAGGCGTCTCGGGATTGGCCGCCGAGGCGTTACGTCACGGCAGGTGCACGAGGAGGGGGCGGACGGGGGGCGTTTCTTATCGTTGCATCAGCCACCTTGAGATCCGCCGGGGCCGCCGGAGTCTGTAGGGGACTTTTTCATTCATTCTGGCCGGCGCGAAACGGCCTCAGAAGGGAATGGAAACAGTCTGCGGGGACTTGCGGCAACGACGAACTATTTTGTTGCTCTATTACAATTATCTCTCACATGTATGTATGTATGTACGTATGTATGTATGTACGCATGTATGTATGTATGTATATATGTATGTACGTGTGTGTGTGTGTGTGTGTGTGTGTGTGTGTGTGTGTGTGTGTGTGTGTGTGTGTGTGTGTGTGTGTGTAAATTATATATATATATATATATATATATATATATATATATATATATATATATATATATATATATATATATATATATATATATATATATATATATATATATATATATATATATATATATATATATATATATATATATTTGTGTGTGGCCACGAAGAAGGATGAGGTGAGGGGTGAGGGCGTGTTGCCTCATCCTTCCCTGGCCAGGCCCAAGCACGCCCATTCCTTCCTCCCCCCTCAGCCTTTCCTGGCCGTTCGGTTACAATTTCCTCACCGTCGGCTCTGCCAACACCTCGAGGCAGGACAGGTAGAATCTTATAATTTAATATTGTTGATTGTCTGGCCGTTAATTTTCTCTTAATAACTTACTTAATGTCATATTATATTACTTAAATAGCAGTCTGAATAAATCCGCCCAAAACTTTCTGTACACACACACACACACACATATTCCCTTTTATCCCACATTTCACAAAACATTTTTCATTGTGCACTTTTACTGTTCTATTACTTTTTTAAATCTTTAATTCTAGTTTATATTTTCAGCCGTTGGCTGCCTTTATCCCCAAATAAACTGTTAAATATTATTATTATTATTATTATTATTATTTTTTATTACGCTTGATAATAAAAATAAAAAGTAAATAAATGAATAAGTAAGTCGCTGAATGAATGAATAAATAAATCCGATTATCAGTCAGCCGAAAAGAAGAATATCTTTTGCTTCATCGTGACTGTGTTTGCAGCGAAACTCTAAGGAGGAGCTGAAGCACCTTTGCCGCAGCTTTTTTTTTATATCAAGCACAGAGTTTATTGTCTCGTAAAGAGCAGCACAACAATACGTCTTCGTCTTCGTCCAATTCGTTTTCGGCATTATCAAGGCGAAAGCACAACGACAGCTTATAATAATGATAACCAAAAATGATGGTAACAGAAATGATACTACTAATGAGCAATAATAATAATAACAATGACTAATGAAAACTATGATAATATATAAAATGTCTTTGCTACGATATTCTTCACATACGTTACACTTGTTGACTATTTGTTTCTTTTCACTTTCTCGCTTTCTCCTCCAGACACTCAAACAGTTAACTTTCCCTGACTCTCCTTTATCTTTAATTTATTTTCTCTCTCCTCCTCACCCTCCATTATCTCTGTTGATCCGTCTTCCTCTTCATCCGTCTTCACACTCACTATTCCCTTCCTCGTCACCTGGTCTGCCTCACCTGGCCTGCCTCATGTGGGTCTAGAAATACTCAACCTTGCCTACGAATCGCTCAGCCTCGCCGTGAAGTTTTTTTTTCTAACAAACTAAACCCGCCACGAGAGGACCAGCGAGGAGCGGGGCATGGAAGGGAAGGCGAGGGAACGAATGGAGTGAGAGTGAGGAGAAATATTTGAGGAGGGAGAGGGGGATTAAAATGAAGGGGTTGGGAGAGGAATGAGAAGGAGAGTGTGTAATAAAGCTGCCAGACTTCCTTCACTCACCGCCCCTTGTGATTTTACGGCGCTGAGTTATTGAATTGAGAGAAATATCCTGAGTCGTGCATATGATCGCTGGGAAGCCTCTCTAAAAGGGCAGACATGAACATCTTTTTTGTCTTTGCTCACAAACTCGTCTTGCTTGCCTGCATGTACTTGTTCGTTGTTCCACGTAGGATATTTTCTTTATTTTCAAACTAAGATTTCAGTGAGCGTTGTAGGTCTTGCCAAAAGGGTTACACGCAGAGTGGCATTGGGCTCAGCTTCCCTATTCCCATTATGGTCCGAAATATTCCATATTATCCGACAATATTACGTGCCGGCAAACCTGAGCAGCCCGGCCGCCGCCCGCCACACTTGACCTTGGCGTCGCGTGCGCTCAGCCAATCAGCGCCCACCTGGTACGAGTCACCGACCAATAGTAGGAGGGTGTTGAGAGCCTCCAGCCAGCTCCCTGATACACCTGTCCTGTGGCTCAACCAATGGGGACCCGCCCGCCACCCCGGCCCAGGTAGACGTCAACCTTGA
>NC_066518.1:11392742-11395242 GCF_024679095.1 Eriocheir sinensis
ATCATATCCCAAATGAGCAGAGTAGGGGGTGGCTGTGTGGTTAGCGTGGTGGGCTCACATTCACCACGCCATGGACAACGTCGGTTCGAATCCCCACGCTACCACCTGGGATTTTTCAGTCACCGCCGAGTGGCCTAAGACTACCCACATGCTGTCCAGAAGACCACCCATCAACCCGGACTCTAGAAGAAACCGTCCAAGTGAATCAAGAATGAGTTCCGGGGGGCAGCATGACCCAAGCATAACTGGCGCCACTATAAAAATTGCCTGCGCCATGACGGTCTTGGCCTGATCATCTGGCCCCTGAAGAGAGTTTATCGGCGCTATAGGCGGAGATGTAAAAAAAAATAATAAAAAAATAAAAACACTTCACCTCTCCCTATTATTCATTCCTTACATCATCGACCTCACCTCACCTCTACCTTCACCTTCACCTCTTTTAACCCTTTACCCCTTCACTTCTAACCCCTCCTCCTCCTCCTCCCTCTCCTCCTCCTCCTCCTCCTCCGTCATTCATCGCCTGCGTGCTCATCATATGCTCCTCACACAGAGGCAGAAGGACTGAATTTCAAGCACCCTCTACTACTGGCCACCAAACAAGGTATTACGGGCTGACTGCTGGCCTGACTGCAGAATGACAAGCTATTGCGGACGCTGAAATCAAGTTGTCTGGATGCCTCAACTCCACCCCGTCTCGCCCTCACTCAGTCACTCACTCCTGTCTCTCCATCTCTTAGTCTATTCATCATTCGCTTCTTCGTTCACCTTTCCTTCTTCCTTTCGTGTTCTGTGTATTTTGCTTCTTGTTTTGCTTTTAGTTTTTGTTTTATTATCATTTTATTGCCTTTGTTATATTTTATTTCTTTTTTATTGTCATTTTATTGTCTTTCCTGAATCTTAGGATCTTTTATGGAAGCTTTTCTCTCTGTTTTGAATAGTGGTAAATGGAGAAGCAGCATAGAAGTTGTAGTAGTAGTAGTAGTAGTAGTAGTTGTAGTAGTAGTAGTAGTAGTAGTAGTAGTAGTAGTTGTAGTAGTAGTAGTGGCAGTAATAGTAAGAAGGCTTAAACGAGACCCGAGACTTCAGATTATGCTCCCGCCTGAGCTAGTGTGTTGCAACCATGCCTGTGGGTGGCTGGGTGGACTGGGAAGACTGGGGTATGCAAGGGAGTATAGCTGAGGAGGTGGTAGGGGGTTGGTTGGAGGGGGTGACTGGGGTGGTTGGCTGAAGGGGGGCTACGGGGATTGTTGGGGGGTAGCTTGGGTGCCGCCTCGACCGTCTGCACATGCACGGTCACACAGTCAGGTGGTGAGCCGTGCACCTCCACCACCTTGCTATGCAGACGCCCATTATGCGCTCATGTACACGTATTCGCATACACACGCACACCGCACTACACACGTAAGCACACACACACACACACACACACACACACACACACACACACACACACACACACACACACACACACACACACTATGCATACACATATACATACGCACACAACTAACCAGATAAACAGATATACAGATATACAAAACGGACGGACAGACAGAAGGACAGACACAAATAAAAGCATAAAAAAACGGAGAATATATATTAAAACAGGAACACGATGCCATTCCTCACCCACTACAACACACACACACACACACACACACACACACACACACACACACACACACACACACACACACACACACGTATCAAGTTACACGTTCAGAGATAAGAAGCAACGTTACGAGAATAAAGGACATTGCTCAGATAATATGGGAACGAAAATAATACATGATGAATGAAAGAAGAGAAGAACTGTACACCTAAGTATAAGTCATATAAATATAGTTGTGATAAACGTCAGTGCAATAAGCAGTACATACAAGTTGGAGTGTAAACAGAACTCCTACGATTAGTTAGCGTTGAAATATGTCCCTTATTTACTCCCTGTCTTTTGTAACATTGTTTACTAAGATTAATCGCGGACTGAGAAAAAAACACTAAACCATTCCCCTTAATCGTTACTTGTGTTTTGTCTTCTTGTGGCGGCTACGTGTGTGTTGGGGGGGAGGGGTATGTGTGTGTATGTGTTTGTTTGTTTGTGTGTGTTTGTTTTTGTGTGTGGTACATCTGTGTGCATGTGATTATATTTGTCTGTGTGTTTGTCTAAGTGTTTTTTTGTGTGGGGTACATCTGCGTGCGTGTATATGTGGTTGTGTGTGTGTGTGTTTGTGTGAGAGGGAGAGAAAGTATGCTCGAGACTCATCGATATATTTGTACGAGTTATTGCGACAGTCACTTCCATATGTGTCGCTGGTGTGTCTCGGCGTCATCCAGTTCCATTATTTAACATCGAGTAGTTGCAGCATCCACTCGTTTGTGTCTTGGGCGTCCCACCACCCTAATACCCTTCCTACAAACCCCCCCCCCCCCCCAAACACACACACCCAGCGAATTGCCACCCCCCTATCACCCTGCTACCCTTCCACTACCCCCGTCCCAC
>NC_066518.1:11400242-11505242 GCF_024679095.1 Eriocheir sinensis
GCTAGTTATTATATAGGGGGACGAAGGAGGCGAATAATGGTTCAGACAAGTTCGCGGTTAGAGGCCAGAAAATTAATACCAATGCAGGAGGTGGGGAGTGCAGAAGACGGATAATGTATAATTTCTGTAATGAATTATGGAAATGAGATGATTTGTCTAACGCGTAAACATGGAGGTGAGAAATGGTCTTTGCTAACGGTACCTCGTCTCGATAATGATGATGGTGATGATGGTCTTGATGGTGGTGGTGATGGTGGTGGTAATAGTTTTAGGGGGAGAAGGAAGACTGGGAAAGAATAAAAGAGTAAGTAGACTAATCTTAGTGTACCGGAGAAAGAGGAACAAGAACAAGATCAAGAACAAGAAAACAAGAACAAAGTAAGAACAAGAAGAACAAGAACAAAATAAGATCATGAACAAGAACAAGAGCAAGAACAAAAATAAGAAGGAAGGACAAGGACGAGGAGGAAGAAGACGAGAGAGAAAAGAAGGAAAATGAGAAGGAGAACGACGACGAAGATGAGGAAGAAGAAGATGAAGAAAAAAATGATGATGGCAATGATAATAATAATAATGTCGATATTGAAAATAAAAACGCAAATCGAAAAGTAATGTCAGCGTGAGGGGCGAGGTGCTTAGTGCAGAAACTCGGGCATAAAGGAACATGAAGGAGGCTGGTTAACAGGCCCCCGGGGGAAGGTCACCTGGTAAAACATGATGAATGGAAATGCGAACCAGATCCTACAGTAAAAGAAACGTGCTCTCTCTCTCTCTCTCTCTCTTTTCCAGATTGGGTCAACATATAAGTAAATTAGGCTTTGGAAGAATAGAAAGAAAAAAAGGTATAAGAAGTAAGTAGAAAAACACTGATAACTTGGTGATAAATGGCCAGTCCTGTGTCATCGTGATTAATGCCATTCGTGTGCATTCAGTACCGGTTCGGCGTCCAGCAACGCATAATTTATGGTAAAACACAGTTAGAGTGGCCCAAGCAACGCCTGAGATGTGGTAATGATGCAGCCACTCCTGAACTCAGCTTGGTTCACGGCTGAGGTGGCAGAAGAACAGTTACAAGACATGACTTTCATCAACTGATTTTGGCAAGTAGATAAAAACGTTTGATATGGAAGCCAGTCCTCAACTCGGCTTTGTTAACAGCTGATGTGGAAAGGAACAGAAATGGCAATACTTTCTTCAATATTATCAAGTAGGAAAACACTGCATTACGAGTCATATTCTTATACACATCGTCTCCCAAGTACACATATTTGACAAGGCATTCGTAGGAGTTTTGCGACATTTCCTGGGGTAGTTTTATGGCCCTTCTGGCAGTTTGACCCTTCTTCTATACTATGAACCTACAAAAACACGCACAAGAACCCGACTTATCTCCTTTTCGGCCTTTGGAAGTAGTTGATATTAGAGGTGGAAGCGTCTGGCTATACCGACCTACACATCTCGAAGCAAGTAAGGGAGTTGATGATGGTGTCCGATGATGAAGTAATAGTCGAGATCCATGAATAACTTAGTCCTTAAATCGAGTCTTGAATTGTCCGGCAGCGCAATGACCCGGCGAGTAGATGGGAGGTGTTGTATTAGAAGCATATTAACTTGTCATTGAGGAGTGCAGTCACATTCCCCCCTTCCCTACGTCTCCTTCTCGACATCATCCCTCCAACCCCCTTCGACTTAACACCTCTTTTTTCTTTTCTTTTCCTTTCTTTATCTTTTCTTTTTTCCCCTCCGTGACTATCTTTTCACTTTCATTTTCTACTTGCGTTTCCTCATTCCTTCTTCTCTCTCTCTCTCCTCTCCTATCCATCTTTTTCTCACTTACCTTCGCTTCGTTTTCGTGTTCTTCAACTGTGACTTGCTGGTTTTCTTTTTTCTCCCCTCCAAAGTGTAAATATTATTCCATTCTCTATTAATTCTCTCCCTCATTCTAACTATCTCCCTCCCTCTCTCTCTGGCTTCTTCCTCTCCCTGCCCCCCTCTCCCCCTCCTTCTTGTCCTCTTTCTCTTCTTCTTCTTCTTCCTTATCCTCGTACATGTTCCCCTTTCTTATTTCTTGTTCTTGCTTTTGTTCTTGTTTTTTCTCGTTTTCGTTCTTGTTCTTATTCTTATTTTTTCTTGTTTTTGTACTTATTCTCCTCCTCCTCCTCCTCCTCCTTTTCCTTCTTCTTCTTATTATTATTTTTTTTCTTATTATTTTGTTTCTTCTTCTTCTTCTTCTTCTTCTTCTTCTTCTTCTTCTTCCTCCCATTCCCCCTATTTCCCCCGCCAATTCTCAGCTAAGTGGAAGGAGGAAAAAGCCAAAATCTCTCCATTTCTCGCCCCGTCCTCTCCCCGCGCCCCTCCCCCTTTCCCCTTTTTCTCCCGCCAATTCTCAGCCGAGTGGAAGGAAGAAAAGGCAAAATGGAGGACCGAGGGCAGGTGGGGAGAGGAGGAGAGGCGGGTTCACAAGGCCTCGATAGTGTGAACCAAAGACAGCTGCACGGAGAACCCTTCACCTGGCTCCTCCTTGTCCTCTCCTCCTGCTGATGCTGAGGCAGGTGTGAGGGAGGCTTTGTCCCTCACGCAACACCTGTAGGATATTATTATGTGCCGGAGTTTCTTTTCCTTGTTTCTCTGGAGGACGAATGGTTCATATTGTTAATTTTGGATAATATGATAGTTGTTTTTATTAGCAGTGGCAGTAGTGGTGGTGGTAGAAGTAGCAGTAGAAGTAGTAGTAGTAGTAGTAGTAGTAGTAGTAGGAGTAGGAGTAGTAGTAGTAGTAGTAGTAAGGAATGAGTTATTAGTGTGTGTGATTCCTTGCTACGTTCTCACTTTCTCCCTTCCTCCCCTCCCCCCCTCCCTCCTTCCTTCCTTCACTTTCGCTCTTTTCTTTTCTTTTTTTTTTAAAGCTAAGGAGACAGTTCAAGGGCGTAAAGAAAAATATAAAAAAAAAGCCCGCTACTCACTGCTCCTGAATAGAGGTCAAAGGAGTGTCCAAAAAGAGAGGTAAATTTCGGGAGGAGAGGTGTCCTGATACCCTCCTCTTGAAAGAGTTCAAGTCGTAGGCAGGAGGAAATACAGATGAAGGAAGATTGTTCCAGAGTTTACCAGCGTGAGGGATGAAAAAGTGAAGATGCTGGTTGACTTGCATAAGGGGTTTGGACAGTATAGGGATGAGCATGAGTAGAAAGTCGTGTGCAGCGGGGCCGCGGGAGGGGGGGAGGCATGCAGCTAGCAAGTTCAGAAGAGCAGTCAGCATGAAAATATCGATAGAAGATAGAAAGAGAGGCAACATGGCGGCGGAATTTGATAGGTAGAAGACTATCAGTGTGAGGAGGAGAGCTGATGAGACGAAGAGCCTTTGACTCCACTCTGTCAAGGAGAGCTGTGTGAGTGGACCCCCCCACACATGAAATGCATACTCCATACGAGGGCGGACAAGGCTCCTGCAAATGGATATCAACTGTGCGGGGGAGAAGAACTGGCGGAGACGGTACAGAACGCCCAGCCTCGAGGAAGCTGATTTAGTAAGAGATGAGATATGATGTTTCCAGTTAAGATTATGAGTTAAGGATAGACCGAGAATGTTTAGTGTTGAAGAAGGTGATAGCTGGGTGTTGTCAAAGAATAGGGGATAGTTATTTGGAAGATTGTGTCGAGTGGATAGGTGGAGAAACTGTGTTGTTGAGGCGTTGAAGGACACCAGGTTCCTCTTGCCCCAATCGGAAATAATAGTAAGGTCTGAGGCTAGGCGTTCTGTTGCCTCCAACCTTGAATCGTTAAGTTCCTGTAGGGTGGGTCTTCTATTGAAAGAAGTTGAGTAATGCAGAGTGGAGTCATCGGCGTAAGAATGGATAGGATATTGGCTTTTTCCCTTTATTTTTTTCACTTCCTCCTGCCTTTCTGTCTTTACTTCTTTTCTGTATTTTCTTTACTCGTTTCCTCATCCTTGGTAGTAGTAGTAGTAGTAGTAGTAGCACCAGCTGCAGCAGCAGATAGTCAATTTCGTACTTGAGATAGCAAGCAATGTTAATTACAATATTGATTCCACGTTACCTTTTTTTTCTCTACTGTAAATTTAGTAAATTTAATGGACACGCTAACAACCTAACAGCCTTCACTAGATAGCAATTACGTCCTCATATATTTGGAAAGGCAGTAGATGTGTTGGTCTCCGTCTATATAAATTTCTACATCCCAGTAATACAACCCACCACACACTTCATTTACAAACCCCAATTACGAACCAGAAGCACACAATGATGTAGTTTGCACACCTCGGGGTAGTCGCTCTGCCGCTTCGCTACCTGAGGAAATAAACGCATCCAATTTGTCTTCATTATCCGGCCGAGTGGGCATGAGAGCGCTCCGCCATGCTGCCGCGCTCAGGTAGCAAGATGGGATGCTTTCGTTGGCCGCTGATACACCCCGGGACTGTGGACGCGAGATTGAAAGTGAAATGTGATCCTGAACCATGTCTCACTTTCCTTTCTGCCTCCTTCTTCTTCGTCTTACCATTATCATTATCTTGCTTTTCCTCTTCGTCCTCGTCCTCCTCTTCCTCCTTCTCGTTCTCGTTCTCGTCCTCGTCCTCCTCTTCCTCCTTCTCGTTCTCGTTCTCGTCCTCAGTCTTATCTTTATCTTCTTCCTCTTCCTCCTCTTCGTCCTCGTCCTCATCCTCAGTCTTATCTTTATTTCTTCCTCTTCCTCCTCTTCGTCCTCGTCCTCATCCTCCTCTTCCTTTTCTTTCTTCTTCCACTTCCTATTCTCCCCTTTTTTCTTCCTCTTCCTCCTCATCATCATCATCCTTTTTATTTTTTCTTCCACCTCCTTCTCTTCCTTTTCTTTCTTCTTCCTCTTTATATTCTCCTCCTCTTCCTTCCTCTCCTTTTCCTCTTTCTTCCACCTCCTCCTCTTCCTTATCTTTCCTCTTCGTCTTTTTGTTCCCTCCTCCTCATCATCATCATCACCATCATCTTCCATTCCTCACCCTCTCCTTTCTTTTCCTTTCCCAGGTTCCCTTTCTTCTTCCTCCTTACCCCGTTTTCTCTCTTTCTTCGTCCCTCTTTTTCCTCCTTTTTTTTACCCCCTCCCCCCCACCCCCCTTGAGCCACACGACTGGTCAGCCTCGAGATCATATCCTTCACTCCCTCACTATAGCATCTGCTCCCACCTGCTTGGTCCTCTTCTTCTTCTTCCTCTTCTTTTTTATCTCTCTGGAATGCTTCATCTCCCTCCTTCTCTCCCGCCCAGCCTCTGTGAGTCAGTGTGTCTCCTCTCCTTCCCTTGTTCTCTCCTTCTCTCTCCCTCTCTCTCTCTCCCGCCCCCTGTTTTGTCCCCTTCTTTAATCTCCTCCCTCCACCTGCTCTCCCCCATTCCCTCTTCCCCCCTTCGTTACTTCCTCCACCTGCCCGGCCCCCACCGCTCACTCCCCTTCCCCTCCCTCACTGTGTTTTGCATCCCTCCCTCTCCCTGCCCTTCCCCTTCCACTTGCCTCGTCCCCCCTTTTCGTTCCCTCCATCTGCTCCGCCCCCTTACCTCCTCCCTCCCTTTCTCCCTCCCTACACCTGCTCCGCCCCCCTTCATTCCCTCCTCTCACCTGCTTTACCTCCTCCCCTTCTATCCTTCTGTCCCTCCCTCCACCTGCCTCTCCCTCCCTTCTTCTCTCCCTCCCTCCATGTCTTGTCATCTCTCTCTCCTTCACCTGCTTTGCCTCCCTTTTCCTCTTTTTTTTTCTCTCCTCAATCTGGCTTCCTTCCTTCCTCCTTATCTCTGTTCTTCTCCATCACTTCATTTTTTTTTTCCTTCCCTGGCGACTCCTTTTTTTTCTTTTCTCTTTATTTATTTCCTTTCCTCGTTTTCTTACTTCTTTCTTGTTTTAGGTTTGTCTGTGTGTTTCTTTTTTTCTTATTACTATTTTCCGGTCCTTCCTTCCATCCGTTCATTCATCCCGTTCGTTCCTTCCTTCCTTCATTCATTCTGTTCCTTTCCCTTCTTTCTTCCTTTTCCTTCCTTATTTCCTTCCTTCCTTCCTTACTTACCTACTTCCATTCCTTTCTTCCTTTTCATTTCCTCCTTTCTTCATCTTTTCCCTTCTTTATCTCTCTCGCCATCGTTTCTGTCCACCTTTTTCCTATAGCTCCCTCCACTCCCTTCACCTTCCTTCCTTCCCTATCGACTCCACCAAATCCCTTCGGTCCCCCCCTTCTTCTAGTCTCTCTCTCCACTTCCCCTCCTATTCCCCAACCTGCATTATTCACTAACACCAGCGAGGAATAAAAGTAGAACCGCATTGTCACTGTCCGAACACGTTGTCCTCCTGGTCCCAGCCCTTAATGACCTCGGCTTCGGTTCCGCTCCTCCTCCTCTTCCTCCTTCCTCCATCCATCATAAAGCGCGTCATAAACAAACATTATCTCTCAACCTACTCCTCCTTATCTTTCTCCTCCTTTTCTTCCTCCTCATTCGCATTCTCATCCTCACCCCCTCTTATTTTTTTATCCCATGTCCTCCCACTTTATTGCTCTTCTGCGCACACTATTTATTAAGAGGCGACGCGAGGAAGGCCATGCAGAGGAAGGTGGTGGTGGAGGGGAGCGAGTTTGATAGTGATAGTGACAGCAATAGTGATAGTGATAGTAATAGTGATAGTGATAGTGATAGTGGTAGTGATAGTAATAGTAATGGTAATAGTGATAGTAATAGTGATGGTAATAGTGATAGTGATAGTAATAGTAATAGTGATAGTAATAGTGATAGTGACAGTGATAGTGATAGTAATAGTAATAGTGATAGTAATAGTGATAGTGATAGTAATAGTGATAGTGACAGTTATAGTGATAGTGATAGTAATAGTGATAGTAATTGTAATAGTGATAGTAATAGTGATAGTGATTGTAATAGTGATAGTAATAGTGATAGTGATAGTAATAGTGATAGTAATTGTAATAGTAATAGTGAGAGTAATAGTGATACTAATAGTGATAGGGATAGTAATAGTGATAGTGATAGTGATAGTAATAGTTATAGTGATTGTAATAGTGATAGTGACAGTGATAGTAATAGTGATAGTGATAGTAATAGTGATAGTAATTGTAATAGTAATAGTGATAGTAATAGTGATAGTGATAGTAATAGTGATAGTGATTTAATAGTGATAGTGACAGTGATAGTAATAGTGATAGTGATAGTAATAGTGATAGTGATTGTAATAGTGATAGTGATAGTGATAGTAATAGTGATAGTAATTGTAATTGTAATAGTGATAGTAAGTGATAGTAATAGTGACAGTAATAGTGATAGTGACTGTAATAGTGATAGTGACAGTGATAGTGATAGTAATAGTGATAGTGATTGTAATAGTGATAGTGATAGTGATAGTAATAGTGATAGTGATTGTAATAGTGATAGTGACAGTGATAGTAATAGTGATAGTAATAGTGATAGTTATTGTAATAGTGGTAGTAATAGTGATAGTAATAGTGATAGTAATTGTAATAGTAATAGTGATAGTAATAGTGATAGTAATAGTGATAGTGATAGTAATAGTGATAGTAATAGTAATAGTGATAGTAATAGTGATAGTGATAGTAATAGTGATAGTAATAGTAATAGTGATAGTGATTGTAATAGTGATAGTGACAGTGATAGTGATAGTAATAGTGATAGTAATAGTGATAGTAATAGTGATAGTGATAGTAATAGTGATAGTAATAGTGATAGTGATAGTATAGTGATAATGATTGTAATAGTGATAGTGATAATGATAGTAATAGTGATAGTAATAGTGATAGTAATAGTGATAGTGATAGTAATAGTAATAGTGATAGTGATAGTGACAGTGATAGTGATATTAATAATGATAGTGATAATGATAGTAGTAGTAATGGTAATAGTAACAGTGATAGTGACAGTGATAGTGATAGTAATAGTGATAGTAATAGTGATAGTGGCAGTGATAGTAATAGTGATAGTGACAGTGATAGTAATAGTGATAGTAATAGTGATAGTTATATTGATAGTAATAGTGATAGTTATAGTGATAGTAATAGTAACAGTGATAGTAATAGTGATAGTTATAGTGATAGTGATAGTAATAGTAATAGTTATAGTGATAGTAATAGTAATAGTGATAGTGATAGTAATAGTGATAGTGACGGTGATAGTAATAGTGGTAGTAATAGTGATAGTAATAGTTATAGTAATAGTAATAGTGATAGTGACAGTGATAGTGATAGTGATAGTAATAATGATAGGGAATAGTAATAGTAATAGTGATAGTAATAGTAATAGTGATAATGATAGTAATAGTAATGGTAATAGTGATAGTGATAGTGATAGTGACAGTGATAGTAATAGTGATAGTGACAGTGATAGTAATAGTGATAGTAATAGTGATAGTAATAATGATAGTGATAGTAATAGTGATAGTAATAGTGATAGTAATAATGATAGTGATAGTAATAGTGATAGTGGATAGTAAGAAGTGTAATAGAATAGTGTGGTTACGTGTATGCACCGGCCTCATATCCTTCCTTTTTTCCTCTCTTTTCTTCCTTTCTTCTTCACTATTGTTCTTTTCTGGTTTACTTTTCTCCCTTCTTTCGTTTATGTTGTTTTGCTTCCTCTCTGTCTTTTCCTTTATTTCTTTTATGTATTTTTTTCATATTTTTTATTCCCCTCGTTTCCTCAGTCCTTGTTTAATTTAAGGAAGAGGGTATCGGGTTTTTTTTTCTTCAATTGCATCTTTCATTCATTCATTCATTCATTTCCACTCATTCATTCATTCCGTTCCTCCTTTTTGCCTTCCCCCCTTCCTTTTTTTTGTCTTTCATCCCAATTTCCTTCTTCCTTGTTTACTTCTTCTCTTCCCATCATTCTCTCATCTCTTCTTTCCTTGCCTCCTTCCTTCCTTAATTAATGACTTCATTTGGTCCTTCCCACTGTTCTCAGTCTTTTGCCAAAGTGTCTGCGGCTCCCTCTCTTCATCCTCCTCCTCCTCCTTTTCCTACTCGAACCGCCATAAATCACACACTTTTAACTCCTGCAAGACACGTGAGGGAACTGTGAAAGAGAGATTGACCGCTGCCGGTATTACAAGGCAGTCTTCTCACCTCTCTCTCTCTCTCTCTCTCTCTCTCTCTCTCTCTCTCTCTCTCTCTCTCTCTCTCTCTCTCTCTCTCTCTCTCTCTCTCTCTCTCTCTCTCTCTCTCTCTCTCTCTCTCTCTCTCTCTCTCTCTCTCTCTCTCTCTCTCTCTCTCTCTCTCTCTCTCTCTCTCTCTCTATCTATCTATCTATCTATCTATCTCTCTATCTATCTCTCTCTCTATCTATCTATCTATCTATATATATATATATATATATATATATATATATATATATATATATATATATATATATATATATATATATATATATTAACCCACTCTCTCCTCCACTTCCTCCTCTTCCTCCTCCTCATCTGATTCTTCATTCTCTATGTTTTCCTCCTCCTATTTCTCGTTTCCCTCTTCTTCTTCTTTCTATTTACCATACTCTTCTTTCTCTCCTCTTTCCCCCTCTTTCCATTTATTGTGCCTCTTCCTCCCCTCCTCCTCCTTCCATATCTGGTCTCCCTCTTCCTCCTCCCCGCCTCCTCCTTGTCCCCGCCATCGCTCGCACACACACACCCGCCCCACGCACGCCGTAATCCAGGACACACGCCTTGCCGCAACCCTAAACCGCAGGATTCAGATGGCCACTCGATTCCAGCGCGACGTGTTTATGGCCACGAACATGTTTTACCCGGGGGGATACTTTTTTCACCTTTTTTTTCTTTCATTTGCTTTAACTCATTTCCATATTGTTTCGAAAGAGAACGGATTTGGACTTTATTCAGTATTTTCCTTTTTTTTTTCACAGAATTCGGCGTGGCAGGACGGCAGGCAAGGAGGAAGCAAGCAAACTTGGCAGCGGTGCGACGTGAGTAGGCAATATTTTTTGAGTGAGTGGGCGGCTTCAGAACCTTAGGTGGCGGGTGGGGTGAGTTGTGGTCGCGGGGAAGGGGTGTTTGCCGGCCTGAAGAAGGGGCTGAGGACTATAGTTTAGCGGCCTTTCCTTCCCCACGTCTCGGAAATATATCATAGGTGTTTCAGCGGCGGCGGAGAGTAGGAGTTAAGGCCCCGTGGAGGAGTGGCGGGACAGACGGCAATGTTCAGAATTTTCCATTGATTCTTCACGGCACATTCAGTCACCGTTTTCTGATCCTCCGTCAGGCACGAACCAGGCATTACTCCGTCAAGGTCCCTCCCTACCTTGCCCCACCCTGCCACACCCTGCCGTCCGTTGCCCCCGCCCTGCCTGCCGCCTTGTCCAACACCCCACGCAGCCTCCGACCCTGTACCAGCTGAGAGGAGGGTGAAGGGGGAATGAAGGGGAAGGAGGGAGGCACGTCATGATGCAGCAGCGGATAATTTGTACACGACCCAGTTGATTACCGTCTGATTAGTCGTCAGCGCTACGTGAGGGGAGGAACAGCGGTGAGGGGAGAGGAGAAGAAGGCTGGAGGAGGAGAGACATGGAAGGCAGGGGCAAAGGAACCGTATGAACATTGTGTAACGCCTTTATGCATTCATGTATGGCGAGGAACTGATGACTACAAGACCAGGGCGAGGAAGGGCTTCAGGACTCCTCAGAGATGCTGGAACGATAAAAGAATCCTTGAAGGTAAACCACCGTCCGTTTGCAGCAAAAGGATAGACCAATCACAATCCATCTTTAGTCCCATTCACTGATCTGCATTTTTGCACACCGGCGCCGCCACAGCAATCCCCCTCCGGTAGTTATGTGGCCGAGCACTGACTGCCCTGAAAAGCAAATAGACACGGTGATAAGATCGGCAGCCATCGACAATTACAGAGGCTGGGAAGACGTAAGGCGCCTGGCGGGATGGGTTGGGTAGGGTAAAGGGAGGAAAGGGGGAAGGAGGAGGTGAAGGAGAGTCAGGGGGAGGAGATAGGCGCCGAGGACAGCCGTGAGGGGTTGAGGGAGATGTACAAAAACCTCTGATCGGCCGTGATAGCATCAAAGGGGGACCCGTCGGTGTGCCGTGGGCCGAGGAGAAGGGGGGAAGGGGAAGGGACATCGAGGATTCCGGGGACTTTGAGGGTACTGGGGAACCGCGCACCTTACTCCGTTCACCTGTCATCTCATGGGGCAATGTGCCTTCTCTCTCTCTCTCTCTCTCTCTCTCTCTCTCTCTCTCTCTCTCTCTCTCTCTCTCTCTCTCTCTCTCTCTCTCTCTCTCTCAAAATCAGACCAAGTACTGTTTATCGTTTATTCCCCCGTTATCAAGAACAAGGCATCCTCTCATTGACTCACTTTTATCGGCGGAGTATATCAGCGGGGCAAAACCAACTGACAAATATAAACAGCGATGTAAAATATATAAACGTCGGCATTATCTGACGGGCAAATTCAGTAATGTCTTTTCGGTATTGGCCACATGCATAAAATATAAAGGGCGTCGAGATAGCACGCACGTATAGTTCTTCGTTCGTCTCATCTCAAAATCGCAAGGGAGAGAAAGGGAGAAAAAGATAAAAGATAGGTGGCAAGCAGAGCGTCCCGAGAAGGCAGCGGCGTTTGTAGGAGGTAAAGACAGAGTATACTACACGTGATGTCTCCCGATGCATATCTCGAGATGTTTATTGCTGGATGCTGATGGCGGCCGATAAACCGTTCCTCCAGCGACTCGGAATGGACGTCTCGCCAATGCCTCACCCCTAATAGCACACAGCAGCCCCGTCCATCACCCTGGCGCGTCCCCTCTTAAGTGTTATTACTCCCACTACATCACGGGCCTCGGGAACTACTCCAGGTAACAACGGCCCGCGAATTTCTGTTTATTTTAATGGAGCGGGAAAGGAGGCACCGAGCGAACAGGTTGAAAGGAGGCGAGTCCTGTAATTAGCCAGGGAAAAAAAGATTGCCCAGTGGCTGTCGAATGATTAGTGGGGTGAAAAGCAGCTTCCGAGTGATCATGTGGTCTGGGAGGGAGAGATTAGCAGCTCCTGACTGTTGTGGCTCCGAGTGGCGAGTGGCGAGGGGCCGAGATGCTAAGGAATGCATTGAGGACCTGCGACCGAGTAGAAAATCGGGGAGAAACTTGAAAGGAACCGCTGCAGTGAAAAGAGAAATGTTAGTGGGTGAAAGAATGGAAACGAGAGCTGAGGAAAACATTAAACCGTGAATATGAGTAGAGACGGTGTGGAAATAAGTCAATGTTTCTTTGGGATTAAGTGGTGAGTGTTTGTCTGTGAAAGAGCCGTAGGAACTGGTTGGTTAGCGGATGAAAAAATGAAACGAGGGCTGAGGAAAACATTAAACCCCGAACATGAGAAGAGACAAGCCGGAAATAAGTCAATGTCTCTTTGGATTAAGCGCTGAGTGTTTGAGCCAATACGAACCATATTTTTAAACGTGTCTGGCTCCCTTTACGTCTATATCCAAAGGCAATAGAGAAGATTAACCTTTTTTTTTACAGCAAAGGAGACAGCACAAGGGCACAAAAAAAGGAAACAACAATAAAAAAAGCCCGCTACTCGCTTCTCCTGTACAGAATCCGAAGAGGTGGCCGAAAGAGCGGTGATGTTTTTCCGTTCATGGTACAGAAGACGTGTGCAGCTATCACTAGGATCCCAAAACAGTCCATGAGAAGCCCAGCAACTTCTATGAGGGGCTTTTCAAAAAGGTGAACTTAGGTGGCGATACGTTTAATTAAGAATACGGCCCTTTGTCTTGTATAGAGTCGGCGAGCGTCACCCTTAACAGTGTTGTGGGAGCTGGTTAGTGGCGTCTTCGAGGCGAGAAACGAGTTGAAAATAGTAATCGTCCCCCGAGACTGATTGTATCGACCCTTTCAAATCAGTAAAGCCGCCAAATCAATGTGGTCTCGCAAATCTCTTAATATCTCGGTCACTTTTTGCGCGAAGACGTACCCGATAACACTCTTAATTATCTTTCTGCTGGCCAATAAGGGTTGGTATCTGTCCTGGTGATTGGCATCGAATGAGGGACGGCCGTACACTTAGCCAAGCAGTTAATGAAGGCTACAATCGTGTTATCAAACATTTGTGGCTCTTACTACGAACGTGTTTTAAGGCCAGAGAGGAGCTACGTCGGGTTCTCATGAGTGTTTTTCCCGTTCACAGCGCAGAGGCCTTGCTAAACTACCGCCAGGCTCAGGAAACCACCCCCGACAACTTCTGCGAGAGCCTTTTGGAATAGATGGACTAAGCCTTCGAAGACTTTAATAATATAGACCCCAGACTCGTAGTATGAAACGCATCGCATTTTTCTACGACTATTTTTAAAGGCCGCATAGAAAATACGTTGAGTTGCCATGAGTGTTTTCCCGTTCATAGCGCGGAAGCCTTGCTAAACTACCACCAGGCTCAGGAAACCACCCATGAAAACCCCGACAACTTCTACGAGAGCCTTTTGGAATAGGTTGACTAAGCCTTCGAAGACTGATCATATGAACCTTAGCCCTGTGCCACTCGCCGACTGTGAACTGGGTGCACGTGATTCGGTGAACCGAGATAAGCTTCGTTACCTGCCCTATTTGGAGGAAGCAGCTCAAGGCCAAAAAGAATAATAATAATGAGAAAAAAAGCCAGGGATACCCACCAGGGAAAGGAATATAAGAGAAAAAAAAGTGGCTACGTGTGATTCAGTGTATAGACTTAACTTCTCTAGTTTGTCTCGGTGTTACTTAGCCGTCATTATATTGCGGTTTACTAAATTGGATAACATTTGTACTTGATTGAATTAGATAGCATTTGTAGTCTCGCCCCGAGCTGGAGTTTGCGCGTAGCGTCGTTTAGCGTCGGTCAGGGTCAGCTCACACACGCCAAGAGGCCCCGGAGCGACGGGCGGCGGGCGGGGGGGCGGGCGAGGAGCGGGAGGGGGAGGAAGGAAAGAATTACGCAGAATTACAGACCACACACACACAGGCGACATTAGGGTGCCAATTTAGTCTTAATTTAATTTGAATAAAAAATTAGGGCCACTGAACTCCGAGGACATGATTAACTAAAAATAAGAAAAGAAAGAGAAGGGAGAACGAGATTTCGCCGCGCCGACGATTAATCTGAGGTAAAAAAAAGCAGACTAAGGACAAGTTCGAGTAAAGAGTAACATTATCTTGTCCTCCCAGACCGAGACCAAGGACGGTAAGTACAGGTGTAAACAGAGCCAACAGGTTCCTCAATAACGCCATCATGATAATGCATTTCAATGGGCCTTTACTAAACTAGGAATGGGATTTTATTAACTTTATGTAACTTTGAAATGCGAATGTGAATATCATTTGAGAGAGAGAGAGAGAGAGAGAGAGAGAGAGAGAGAGAGAGAGAGAGAGAGAGAGAGAGAGAGAGAGAGAGAGAGAGAGAGAGAGAGAGAGAGAGAGAGAGAGAGAGAGAGAGAGAGAGAGAGAGAGACTGGTAAAGATGGCGCTGATATCTTGGTTTGTGCTTGGTAATTCATGATGGAAGTAATGGTAGTGGTGACGATGTTGCCGTTGTTGTTTTTGGCGGTGGTGGTGATGATGTGTGTGTGTGTGTGTGTGTGTGTGTGTGTGTGTGTGTGTGTGTGTGTCTAGCAGTGGATGAGTCATGGCATCGTGCTCTCCAGATGACGTTAACGACCACCGAGTGACTGAGGAGGCTGCTTGCGGACGATGGCGAGGCTGATAATGAGGGTCGTTGCGTGGCCGTTGAAGGCGCGAGAGTGGACGTAATGACTTTAACTAAGGGTGTTTCGACGAATAGCTCGCATCACACCCCTACACATCATCACTCATCCCTCAGACCACCAGACCACTCACAACCAGGATCGCCGTAAAGGAGTTAAGTGGCCCTCTCTTACATAAGTTCAGTGATACGAGTTAACGCCCGATGGTTTTTGTGTATAGTTGTGCCAGGTAGAGTGTGCCGGGTAGCAGCCCCGGGCACGAGAGATTTCCGGATACCACAACGAATGTCTACCGTATCGGCTTCAACTGCTAACATACTGCAATGGCTCCAGTTCTTTACCAAGGCCAACCGCAGAGAGAGAGAGAGAGAGAGAGAGAGAGAGAGAGAGAGAGAGAGAGAGAGAGAGAGAGAGAGAGAGAGAGAGAGAGAGAGAGAGAGAGAGAGAGAGAGAGAGAGAGAGACGTAATTACACAGATGATCCAGGAAGGTGGTCCGCCTCCTGACCAAGGTAGTGTAGAAAAAATGGAGGAACCTAACCATTTATCTGTTAGGAGTAGTGGTCCAGGCAAAGAATTTACAGTCACATTGTACGATTGCAATAAGAGTGAATTGACAGCAACAGTAGATTATTAAGTGACTGGTACACATGCAGCTTAAGCAGTTTTTATCTACGCTTGGTGAAGTGCAATCGAATTTAGTTTACTTAAGCATTAAAGTTTCCATTTCTTTTCTCAGTACTCGAGTCTCTGTGGTGTAGTGGTTAGTACACCTAGCTACATGTCCCCAGACCCAGGTTCGACTCTGGTCCGGACAGTCGGCGGTGCAGCCCACCCTTCAGTTAATTCTCCCTTTCGTTCTGGTCTTAAATGGGCGCCTGGGTAAGGTAAACTGTGGTAACCCGGATGTCAGACTGTCTCCGTGTCCTGGAGTAATTGGATCCACCACAAGCTCAAAGGCTAAGGTGACGGAGATGAACTCCGACGCAACGCACAGCTATAGCGTATTCCCCAACTTTACCTTTACTTCAAAACGCTCCGTCAAGTTGCTGCGGACGTAGTATTTCTTTTCTGAACAGATCCGGTTATGCTAACCTGGCCGGGCGTGGCCCAGAAAGGTCAGGAGCGCTTGCAGGTGGAGTGCGCGGTGTTCCTGGCGATGAATGCGGCGAAAGGGAAAGCTTGTTTATTAGTTTTTTTTATGAGGAAAATCCCTTATGGAAGATGATGATTAGCCTTCATTGTTTTAGTTATTATTTATCCAAATGGCTTGTCACATTCTATAGTAGTAGACAAACTGCACGCATATATTAAATATAAATCCGATGGGGACTTAGAAACACTCTCCTCTGCACTCGCTGGCTTGTGGTGCAGCACAACACTTAAACAAATTCAAAGTATGCTTGCCTAAGAGCTTTTCCAGCGAGAATTTTATTTCGATGTCTCTCAATATCCTATTCATTCCTTAGTTGTCTTAGATTGATGGGAAAAAATCAAAACCAAGTAGTAACAATTTCTAAGTCTTGAAGTTCCTTTCACCAGCCGGTTGTACTGGTATTTAAGCCGCATGAAGGTTGCTAACGCTGAATGCTGCTTCATGTTCTTCGGCTAATATTTTCTTTCATATTGAAGGCGTGATAATTCTGCATAGGGATTCTTGTCGTACATCTTGAACATTCACCAGGAAGCTTCAAAGTCAAAAAGCGAAATTCACTAACGTTTACACCTTATCATCTCACCGAGCTACCAATTGGGTTAAACGTTTTCGGTGACACTAATGTTATTCATACACGTAAACTGTGTGCTCAGCCGCCAGAGGATCATGACAGTGAGTGACGGCACGGAAGGGAGGGAATTAATATTATAAGAGAGCCTTCGCACCGGCCGCCCTGAGCTCCCTCGTCTTTACGTGTCATAAACTACAACACTCGACACCCTTCATCCTCTCCTCATCCTCTCCTCGTCTTCCTCCTCCTCCTCCACGTACCCCTGACGAACGTAGCATCATTCTTCTCCCTTAACAAGACCCACACACGCCGCCCCGCCCCTTCCCTGCCCCACTGACCTCCAGACCGCAACGACGCACCGGGGCAGCCTCATGTCACGCCATCGTTGCCTCTGATTTATTCCCGACCCAATCGAAGGGACGGAAATAAATGGCAACAAAATCACGCTGCTAATTCAACGATCGAGTGACTTGCGTGATTCCCTCCTCGCCAATTATCGTCCTCGGGAAGTGGCCGCAGCGAAAGATAATTTGATGGTCTTTGAGGCAGCAGTAGAAAAGGGAGATAGCCATGAACGCTTAACAAGGAGGTGGAAGGAATGGCGCCGTCAGAAGAAGCCAGCAGTCAAGCCACCAGTGTCATCACTCCTCTCCTTCACCCATTTCCCCTTTTCCTCCCCATCCCTGTCACTCTTTCTCCCCATTTCCCCTTCTTCCCTTCGCTCCGTGAACACTTAATAAGGAGGTGGAAGGAATGGCGCCGTCAGAAGAAGCCAGCAGTCAAGCCGCTAGCCATCACTCCCTTGCCCATTGCCCCTTCCTTCCCATCCCTGTTAACCCTTCACCCATTACCCCTTCATTCCCATCCCTCCCTCCGTAATGCGTCCTTCATGGTGACACAGGTTTTTTTATACTATCCATTGTTTCTGTCCTGCGTTAAACTGTATGTCTTGTGGTTTGCCCTCAGTTAGTTTTACGTTCTTCAATCACGGCGATGGATGAGGGGATGCACCTGTTTGTTTGCTCTGGGCGCGCGAACACACACACTTACGCACTGCTTATGATAGAATAGGTACGGGTTCACTACTATGCTCCTCTGTGTATATGTGTGTATGAATATATGACCATGGTGAAAGCTAATTTAATGAATATGGAACAGCAAGAACGGAGCGCTGCGTTGACAGTGGAGCGGGGCCTGAAACCTCATGAACGGTATCAACGGTAACAATTATACTCACAATGTATGCTGTGTTTACGTTTTAAGAGGTTCTCATTGTGCAGGGCGTATGAATGCCACTTAGTGTTTGTTGTGGTGTGTTTGTATATGTGTTTGTGTACATTATAAAGTGTTTGGGCGCTCCTCATTAACCCCACACACTTCCATATCCTCATGTTTTTTCCTTCCTTCCTTTCCATTGTATTCACCTATATTTCCCGACCGCTTTTCCTTTATCCCTCTTCCTCTCTTTCTTTGTTTCCTTCTCATTGCCTTTCCGACCAGTTTTCTTTTATCATCAGTCCTTTCTTTCTTTTTTTCCCTTTCTTTTTTTTCAAAGATTGTTCCCTCTTTCTCAGACCTTACTCTCTTTGTTTCCCTCTCATTGTTTTTCTGTTTTTCTACTTACAGCATTTTCCTCTCGCTACACCGTTCGTCCCATTCTTCTCATCCTTTTTCCCCACTTACTCACACACCCCTCCCATCATTTATCTCTCTCTTTGCTGCTCCCTCTCCCTCGCCATCCTCAAGAAGTGTATGTGGGCGCCCTGGAAGCCACATGGATAACACGGGAGGCATCTAATTAGTCTCTGCTGATGACAATTAGTGTTTCCCTAATATGTAAATGGGCAGCCTTGAGACCATGTACAGAGGAATTAAAACTCGGATGATGTCCACCGTGGATCATGTCCGCCGTGCCTCCCAACTTTAATTCAGATTACGAGATAAGAGTCCAATTACGTGTGTTCTCATAAATGGTGGGGTTGTATATTTTCCTCATTAGCCTTTGCTGTGCCTAATTAAGGTTTGAGTTTATGGTGCCCCCTGGGCCGACGCCGATCTTGCTCCCCCTAAGCATCCGCCTCTCGGTTTCATTTTCATGCATAAATTGGAGGCTGTCGGCGCAGAGGACGTCTCTGGCCTCGTCCTTGAGTTTTCCTCGCGTTCCACCCTCCTCAGTTTCTTCATAATGAAAATTGTTGACTTGCTTCACCTAAACGACGAGAGGAGCGACTCCTCCCCGCCTCCCAGCCTCTCCTCTGCGTCTCGTATGTGTGGATCCCTCTGTTGTTGTTTCCATAACTTGCCATCTTTACCCTACCCCCCTTTTTCCTTTTCATATATATAAATGGATAGATAGAAGGATAGATTTTTTCAGAAACTAAATATTATACAGAAGCACAAAAACATGAAAGTATTATCAGCCAGATAAAAGTAGAAGCAGCAAAACTTGCCAAACTATAAATAAGAAAAAGCAAGAAGACATGAAGGAGTTCAAGAAGATGGAAGCTAACGAAGCTCAATTTAAGGCACTAGTGTAAAACCTTGGTCTGAAATCGTTGGAATCGATTCCTCAAGTAAGCTAATAATGACAGTGGACATAGTTGTTGAGGGCAGTGCATCTAAAAGCCCTCCCCATACCTCATACGACTCGCAGTGATATAAGCAATAACCTTTCATCTCTGTTGTGAGGGACAGCGGGAGTCGCTGGGCAAAAAGGAGTGAGGCGGGCCGCCAGCCTCTGCCACGGTGCAACCGCCAACGGCACGATGAAGCACTGCCACTGTTTGTCGTGGCGCCACACCCAACAGCTGCGCACTCGTGTAGCAGCTTGCTGTCCCGCTTTCACTGTACTTTACTATCAGGCACTGGTCTGTGGATTCAGCTCGTGGGAATTGATTCTTAAATTGGGAACCAATTCTGACGTACCTTTATCAGATTCGAGGGAATCGATTTCTGTCCAATTTGAATTTAAATATAGTGTGATCTGTTTAATTTTCCAAGATGCTTTTCTTTGATGTATTAATCATACTGTTAATAAATGCCGCCCCTCCTCAGCCCTGTCGTTGCGGGCGTTGAGTGCTGGGGCGGCGTGATGGCCCCCACCACGTCCGCCTCGCCCCCCGCCTCCGCTGAATACAAAGTGGCGGGGCACTACGCCCACTCTGGTGGCGGGGCGCCCAGTCATCACTAGTTACCACTGATTAATTCAGGTCCACTCATTCACTTCTCCAATGATCTGTAAATGGAGTGGCTGTGCCGTCCGCTGATCAAGGATAAGCGGTCGTCTCCTCCCCCTCTGCGGTGCCTCCCTCCCCGGGGCGCCAGAACCCGCTCATTATCCGTCTGCAGCTCAGCCGAAGATATCGCCGGTAGTAAGTCTCCCTCTGGATTTACATGTCTTAAAATACAACTCCTGGTTGTTGTAAAACCAGCCCAGTAATGGACCTTAAAAACCCCGTGTGCGACTAATGGTCGGCGGGGCCCGGCTTGATTCCGCGACTCCTCCCACTTTGCGAACGTCTCCATAAATCACCCTTTAGTCCTACAGGTGCCCATTACTACCTGCCTATTGATAATGGAGTTTAGTGGGTAGCCGTATGGACAGGTTTAGGGCAGCACCTTGCGATACATCAGTGCTAGAACATGAATGACGAGCGTATATCATGTTGCGAGATCTACACCTCCTCTTCCCTTAGACAAATTGTTTGCCCAAGGAGTACACAACTTCTAATGCTATGGGCGAGCCTCAGCGGGGCGTGTTCTCACTTCCATTTCGGGGAGACTTAATCTGATACTTCATTTTTCTTCTTACTAGCAATGATTAAAGAAGCAAACAATAGAGAGTATGAAGTATATCTTTATTGGTTTCTGATTCTCGCTTAGTAAAAAAAAAAAAACGTGTAAATGATAGGTGGAGAGTACATGTTGGGAGTGGAGGCGACAGCATGATAGAGGGTGGATGATACATGCGTGGTGAATAAGATGTGACGCGTTTTTTGGTGGTTTGATAGGGGCGTGGTGTGTGACAAGGAGCAGAGTTTATTGTATGGTTTGGTCAGCGTGGCGGCGTGTGGGAGGGTGTGTGACGCGAGGCGGTAAAGAGATTGCACGATAAGCATGAGAAGAAGAACGAGGAGGACGAGGAGGAGAAGGAAGACGACGACGACGACAAGGATAAGGACGAGGACGAGGACAAGGAGGAGAAGGGGGAACAGAAGGAGGAGGAGGAGGAGGAGGAGGAGGAGGGGGAATAAGTTGGTGTATACATAACCGTCAGTCAAGTCTTACAAGAATAGACATCTAATGAGGATAGTTGATTCGGCCGATGTTTCAACCAATTCCTTTACAGCGACGTCCCTTCCTTTAGGTGACACGTCGCTACCTCTCTTCCCCTTTTGTTGCGAGACTTTCACTTCTTTCACCACCAACACCACCTCCTCCTCCTCCTCCTCCTCCTCCTCCTCCTCTTCTGAACGCCTATCGCCTCGCAAAAAAATATATAATCAGTATTCTACGCAACCTGTAATCTAAGAAAGAGAGGAGAGGGGAAGGGGAGACCAAACATACAAGATTAAGAAGAGAACGACAGCAGCAAGTTAATTTAAGAGCGGATGGGAGATAAAAGAAGAGAAATCAGAGGAGAAACACGAACAACACCAATAGGCACAAAAATAAGTGTTAAATATTAAAACAATAAGCGCACTATCAAAAGGAAAAGGAAGGTAGGCAAGAGGCCTTGAAGATCAACAAGACGCCTCTCCTCCCGAAATTGACCTCTCTTGGCCTCTCGTTCTATTTTTTTCTTTAGTTGGAGTAGCGTATGGTGGGCTTTTTCGGTGTTGTTTTTGTTTTCTGCCCTTGAACTGCCTCCCCTGCTGTAAATACAAGTGAATGGACACAAAGGGAGGCTGAAAAAAAAGGAAAACATGGGTGGAAAGGGGATGGAAGGGCGGTAAAAGTGAATCTAAATGGAAAAAGTGGGAGACTGTAAAAGGGAAACACAAATGAAAGGGGGGAAGAGGAAGAGTGACAAAAATTAATCGGCAGAGAAGGCAGGTCAAAGGGGAGTAAAAAATGGAAACAAGGAGACTGAAAACGGAAAAAAAGGAAACACAAATGAAAAGGAATTGGAAGGGCCGTAAAAGTGAGTCGGCAAAGGAGACAGGGAGGACATGGACTGCCTTGCGCCGGCCCCCTCATCAACCAGTCCCCTACCCGCTCATCTCCGCAGCCGCCACGCCCTCTGTACCGACCTGATCGTGTTCCTATTACTCCAGGCCTCCCCGCCTCCCCGCCGCCGGCCTGAGGGTCAAGGGGAGGCGATCACCTTGAAAAATCAAAAGAATATGCAAATGGCAATAAATGAAGGTCACACGAGGAGAAAAAAATACGTAAAGAGGATTTGTCCAAACCAGCATTGACCTCTTTTTGCAGGGGCAGTAGTTAACGTTTCTTTTTCTTTTAAACTGTTTCCCTTGTTGTAAAAGAAGAATGGAAAGGCTGTAATAATGGAGGACTGTAACTGAGGGACTGTAAAAATGGTGGGGGGAGGGACTGTTGCTTGGTAACCATGACCTTTACATTTCTGCCCTGAATCGTGCCAAATCTATTCTCCGACCTACCAAAAACTCCTTCATTGACAGAAAATGCCAAAACCTTGCTTTTTCTAATTCTTCCCGTGACTTCTGGCACCTGCCAAAAACATCTCCTCCAGCTTCACTTCTTCATCTTTCCCTCCTTTCCTTAGTCCTGACGGCAACACCGCCGTCTCATCTATCTCTAAGGCTGAACTCTTCTCTCAAACTTTCTCTAAAAACTCCACTCTGGACGATTCTGGGCATATTCCTCCTACAAATCCCCCCTCTGACTCCTTTATGCCTGTTATTAAGATTCTTAAGAGTGATGTTTTCTATGCCCTCTATGGTCTCAATCCTCAGGAGGCTTATGGACCTGATGGAGTGCCTCCTATTGTCCTTAAAAACTGTGCTTCGGTACTGACACCCTGCCTGGTCAAACTCTTTCGCCTCTGCCTGTCAACATCTTCCTTTCCTTCCTGCTGGAAGTATGTCTTCATACAGCCTGTGCCTAAGAAGGGTGACCGTTCCAATCCCTCAAACTTCCGTCCTATAGCTTTGCTTTCTTGTCTATCTAAAGCTTTTGAATCTATCCTTAACCGGAAGATTCAAAAGCACCTTTCCACTTCTGACCTTCTATCTGATCGCCAGTATGGGCTCCACAAGGGGCGTTCTGCTAGTGGTCTCCTTGCCTTCCTAACTGATTCTTGGTCATCCTCTCTTGGCCGTTTCGGTGAAACATTTGCTATTGCGCTGGACATATCAAAAGCCTTTGATAGGGTCTGGCACAAATCTTTGCTTTCCAAACTACCCTCCTACGGTTTCTATCCTTTTCTCTGTACCTTTATCTCCAGTTTCCTCTCTGACCGTTCTATTTCTGCTGTGGTAGACGGTCACTGTTCTTCCCCTAAACCTATTAATAGTGGTGTTCCGCAGGGTTCTGTCCTATCTCCCACTCTTTTTCTGTTGTTCATTGATGATCTCTTTCCAAAACAAACTGTCCTATCCATTCTTACGCCGATGACTCTACTCTGCATTATTCAACTTCTTTTAATAGAAGACTCACCCAACAGGAACTAAATGATTCCAGGCTGGAGGCGGCAGAACGCTTAGCCTCAGGCCTTACTATTATTTCCGACTGGGGCAAGAAGAACTTGGTGTACTTCAATGCCTCAAAAACACAGTTTCTCCACCTATCCACTCGACACAATCTTCCAAACAACTAACCTCTATTCTTTGACAACACTCGGCTATCACCTTCTTCAACACTAAACATCCTCGGTCTATCTTTAACTCAAAATCTCAGCTGGAAACTTCATATCTCTTCTCATACTAAATCAGCTTCCTCGAGGATGGGCGTTCTGTACCGTCTCCGCCAGTTCTTCTCCCCCGCACAGTTGCTATCCATTTACAGGGGACTTGTCCGCCCTCGTATGGAGTATGCATCTCACGTGTGGGGGCGCTCCACTCACACAGCTCCCTTGGACAGAGTGGAGTCTAAGGCTCTTCGTCTCATCAGCTCTCCTCCTCTTACTAATAGTCTTCTACCTCTTAAATTTCGCCGCCATGTTGCCTCTCTTTCTATCTTCTATCGATATTTTCATGCTGACTGCTCTTCCGAACTTGCTAACTGCATGCCTCCCCCCCTCCCGCGGCCTCGCCACACACGACTTTCTACTCAAGCTCATCCCTTTACTGTCCAAATCCCTTACGCAAGAGTTAACCAGCATCTTCGCTCTTTCATCCCTCATGCTGGTAAACTCTGGAACAATCTTCCTTCATCTGTATTTCCTCCTGCCTACGACTTGAACTCTTTCAAGAGGAGGGTATCAGGACACCTCTCCTCCCGAAATTGACCTATCTTTCGGCCACTCCTCTAACTCTTTTTAGGAGCAGTGAGTATCGGGCTTTTTTTTAACATTTGTTACCTTTTTTATGCCCTTGAACTGACTCCTCTGCTGTAAAAAAAAAAAAGTCTTCACCCGCAAACTCTCGCACATTCTCATGCTTTAATATAATTATCAAATGAGAAAGAGTTTGATATGCGTAGATTGAAATGGGAAAAAATATATAAATAGTGGAAGCGTGTGTGGAGCAGCGCCCGGCCGCCTCACAACACATCCGTCTGGCCAGGGTGTGTCCGCCGGCCACGTCCCGGGGAGGCGTTGCCGTCAGGCCACCACAGAGTTTATGTGTCCCCGAGACGCCCTGAACAATGAGATGTCAATTTCGGTTTTATATGTGCAGCGCAGAACAAACAAAAGGATGATTTTTTTCTTGCACCTCCGGGCATAAATCAGGTTTTCTTGGTCGCACAAACAAGCCAGACAAGCAAACAAGCGGGCCCTCAGAGCACCACGCTGCTTCCCGGGACAACAGCTCTCGTAACTCCGCGAGGATACCATCAAATTTAAGGCGACTCAGCGCTGTAGACGGGGAAAAAAAATAAGGTGTAATATTTTGCACGAGGATCCCATTTGTAGGTTGTCACCTCTAACGAAGAGATCTTGAGGCAGAGGATATCAGGATCAGGCTGACCAATATGTTTTATAATTCTTTGCTTTGTTGATTATCACGTGACCACCTGAACCACACTCAAGCCTCCCTCAGAAAAGTAGACTGAGGAGGATGTGCTATGCGTCCATCCTGAAGAAACCAGGCGCTGCAGTTCGTATCCCTGAAGGTACAAGTAAACTAGAATGCCTTGAAGAACGACTTGTTTGCTGTGGAGTGTCTCACCCAGCCACCCTTTCTCGTGTCTAAGAGGACAGTGAACATCTGAGGAGGTAGTAACCAGGATTTATGCTTGGAAACTGTCCTTGATCAGTGCTAACCAGAGCTCAAGGGAGGTATTTGTGGCTCATCCCGGGTCTTGGAGACATTTTTTTTTTTTAATTCCTCTCATCACATGGTTTCTCGGACCTCCCCAACGCTCAAGGTAGAGTATTTTTCTCTCCTCCAAGATTTTTTTTTTTTTTTTAATATTCCCTACAGATGCCACGCGCGTAAAGCTTGATCCCAACACCTGACGTTTCCTGACGTCTCTCCTCAGCGACCCGCGCTGGGAGACAGACACTGATGGAGGGGAAGATGAGATGTCGAGGAACAAAAACCTATCGCCGACGAATCAGCCTCATTTGTAAAATCTTCACCACTTACAGTGTTCGGTGGCACGAAAAAAATAAGCTAAAAAATATTTTTATCTTACTTATTGGAGCTTTTAAGGCTCGAGCGATGTGGTTATAATGTAAATGCCGCCAGTCCACTTTTTATCATATATTGAAATCTCGAGGGACGAGATCCATAAGAAAGAGTTTTGTCTTCCTGTTTTCTCTACTGATGACGATAGTGTTTGATTTCAAGATTCTTTCTCCGAGCCGGAGGAACTTTAGATTATCAGCTCATAAGTTTTGCTGCGGTGAATGTCTTCCAAATAACAATTGGCACAAAGTTGATAATATATATATATATATATATATATATATATATATATATATATATATATATATATATATATATATATATATATATATATATATATATATATATATATGCCTTGAGTGATTAAACAATGAACATTTTTTAATAATATCTATATTTAGAACATAAGAGCATAAGGAGTCTGCAAGAGGCCGGTTGGTCTATACATGGCAGCCCCTCTAAACACAACCCCACGTAACCTCACTATTAATGAATTTATCTAACCCCTTCTTGAATGTGTTTATCATATTGGCACTCACAGCATGACTGCCAAGCCTGTTCCACATATCCACCACTCTGTCGGTAAACTCATTCCTGCCTTCGTCGTTGAACCTGAATTTATCCAGCCCATTGTCGCGTGTTCTACCCGGCTCTCTTACCACCAAAGTCTTATTAATATTCCTCATATAATAGCCATTTATAAACTTCATCATGTCTCTTTGCACATTTCGCCTTTCTAGAGAATGCAGATTTAAATGCTTTAGTCTATCCTCATATGGCAAGTTTCTCAACACTTGAATCATTATGTCATCCTCCTCTGCACAGATTCTAACATCTTGAAATCTATTCTATATTAAGGTTATCAAAACTGAACCGTAAAATAGAAATGAGGTCTAACAAATGATAAATTAAGCATGAGATTAACTTTAGCGCTTCTATTGCTCACGCTTCTTGAAATGAATCCCAGTACCCTTTTGCATGATTTTTAGCCTGATTGCATTGTGCCCTTAGACGGAGATCAGAGCTTACTAAGACTCCTAAAACCCTCTCACACCTAGATCTGTTTAGGGAAGTGTCATTTTAAGGAATAAATATGTGAGATGTTAATCCTGCCTACACTCAGAATGCTGCGCTTCCTGACTTTAAATTCCATTTGTCACTTCCCCGCCCAATCATAGCCTGTTTAGTTCTTCCTGGAGAGCACTGGCGTCCTGGTCTGATTTAATTAGGACGAGGATCAGTAGTAGGAGGAGTTAGAGGAGAAAAAAGATATAGGAGCTAGAAGAGAAAGAAAAAAATAAAGAGGTAGGGGTGGAGGAGAGTGAGGAGGAGGAGGAATGGAAGACAAAGGAGGAATGGAAGACAAAGGAGGAATGGATGACGAAGGAGAGAAGGGAAATAAATAGCTACAACAACAATGATGCTGCTGCTAATAATGATGAAATAATAATAGTAATAATAATGATAATGGTAACTCTTATTCCATAGATACCTCTAAGTAAGCTTTTTCTTTTAGTTTATTCTTCCTTAAATAACTACTATTGACCGTTCTGAGGTCTCGGATTATTACCTATAATTAACCGCATTGAAGTCACGTTCTTTAGATCACTACTTATAAGTAAACGCGTTGAAGTTTCATATTTGGATTGCTACTTATGATTACGCCTGTCAAAGTTTCTAGTTTTTTCTTACTACTTATGTGTAAACGCGTTAAAGTTTTTTTTTATGGATCACTACTTATCACTACCTATGTTGCCTATCGAAGTCTCTAGTTATGGATTACTACTTATGTATCAAACGCGTTGAAGTCTATATACGTGGATTACTACTTGTGTGTTCGTTGGTCACTAATTTAGAATCACTACTTAAATGTACTCTTGTTGAAGTTTCTGGCTTACTACTTATAAGTACGTTGAAGTCACCAGTTAAGGATCACTATATCAACTCCCGTTCAAGCCTCTGATATAAGATTACTACCTACTGTTTTATTGAAAATGCTTTTGGATCACTTATTTATGATCTGTTGAAGTCACCAATAAGAAAAATCTAATTTCGTGTCATTGTTATGCACTACACTACCAAGATATGTGAACTTTTTGGTGCACAGGCATGAACAGACTTAACCGTGTCATCCATCAACCCTCCAAACGACTGGTCTTTAGTTTGGGCGCAGATGTATATGTATGTGTATGCCTGTATATATTTATATATGTATGTATATATGTATGTATGTATGTACCGACTGGGTTCTTTCATGAGTTTCCTAGGCTATATTTCCACAGTTTGGCGTAAATAGTGTTGAAAGTTTTCTAGGACCAGAGAGGACTCGAGTATCGGAAAGATGAGGACAAAATAAATATCAATGTTTCGAGCATCGGAAGTGAGGAGGAAGCGTCGTTGTGGATGTGAAGAAGCGATGGAGACGTATTATCTGATGCACAAGAAAGCTACCAAGATTTTTAGGTTGTTGACGTAAAGAAGGAGACGTAGACATATACTGCATGGACGATGTGCAGAGATACATGGAGAGATGCGTGGTCGGAAAACATGTATAACCAACAAAAGTCTATTCCCCTGAGTTGAGAACACGTCAAGAAAGTAGGTCCTCTTCATAGGTGACAGAAGAAGGGTATGGCTGCTCCGGTGCTGTTAAATGATGAACAGTTGATAAGACGGGGATTGGGCAAAATCTGGCTTCAGGAAGAGTCAGGTAGGAGGGTAGCGGGCGGGACTTCCTTTCTGATCCATTCTCACCTTAGGCGGAATTGACTATATAAGATATGCTTATATTAGAGAGAGGGGCAGCCACACGGACAGATATAGATGCTCTTCTCACTTTATACCCACCCCAGAGCTTATTTATAGCTCTGTCCAACCCTTAAAGGAGCTTACAAAACACCTCTCAAAAAGAATTAAAGACACACGCCCAATCTTTGGAGTCCCCAAGGCCTACACTCATCCACGACCCGCGCCATCACACGCCACAAGGACACGCCGCCGCGATGAGCCCAAGATAGAGAGAAACCTATGATTATCCAGATCCTTGCCGCATCCCCGACTATGAGATGCCACCGCGCACCGCACATACGTCCAGCCGATAGCATTCGCAGAGACCCAGTAACCAACAAGCGGCGCAAGATAATCCCTTTCCTGTAGCTGGAGCCATGTAAACACGCCTCAGTTGTCATTACCTTCCTCCTCGCCGCAAGTTGCTCGCTGATGTATGCGTCTGGGTACAATTGGTAGGACGTCCTCGTGCTCTCGTTCATACGGCGAGGCGAGGGGAAGCAATACGTACGCCTCCTTTTTTGGGTTGCCATGATGGTTTTCCGCCGGCCGGCCGTGGCAGCGTGGCCTTGACGGGCTGCAGGTGGTTGGGGGAGTCTGCTAAAAGGATCTCCAAAAGAAGGAAAAAGAAAGAAAGAAACTTCGCCTCTCGATAATGAGGGGCGCCTAAGTGAAGGTAATCAGCAGAAGCTCTCGAATTATGACTAAAAAAATGTACTAAAAAAGAAATATACTTACTAGTTCTACTTTTTTTACCATACACCCAGACGCTTGTGTTTTGTCTTATAGCATCAGCGGCGGCGTCCAGTCTCTAGCTTCACATCGCCACCTAATCTCAGATCCTAATCTCTCCTTTAAACTGGCCACCTCATCCCCTCTCACGATACCCAAGCACGCAACACTCGCCTGATTGTATGTATGCAGCTGATGTATATTATAAAGAAAAAATGTTAAAAGTTCGCTCCACGATTGAGAGGTATATTATCATAATCATCGTCATCATCTTTTTCTTCTTCTTCTTCGTCTTCTTTTTCTTCTTTTTCTTTTTCTTTTTCTTCTTCTTCTTCTTTTTCTTCATCTTTTATCTTTTTCTTCTTCTTCTTCATCATCATTGTCGTCCTCGTCGTCAACTTGTATTATGCTGCGACAAGACATAAGCCGCCCCCAAACGTTTCCATTCGTGTCTGTACTGCTTTACACTCGTATTATCAGACGTTTGGGGCTCTTATTACACATGTTTTTCAAGGCCAGAGAGGAGCTTCGTCGGATTGTCATGAGTGTTTTTTCCCCTTCACAGCACAGAAACCTTCCCAAACTACTGCCAGGCTCAGGAAACCACAAATGAAAACCACGACAACCCCGACTAGTTGTTTGATTTAAGAGTGATTGCTGAACATAACTTTAGTGTCCTTATTCATATTTAGCCCTACTGGTAATCCCCGCTTAGAACCTGCTGCTATTCCTACCAGTGCACACAAATTATGTTTTCGTGAGATTCCTGTACTGTAGCCCCTTGACGGGAAGCGGGAAGGCACTAGGTGAAGGGGACACGTAATGACGATAGAAAGAGCTGGTGTGCTAAGATCTGCGAAGGATAGTACTGAGATAGCGAGGGTGTGATGGAGACGAGAGGCTTGTGTCATTATTAAACATTTCGTCGCTCAAGCACACACATCTGACAAGGTTTTCCTAGGAGGCCTTTCTTTGGGTAGTTTTCTCACCCTGGTGGTATTTTGGCAAGGTTTCTATACTATGAACGTGGAAAAACACTCATAAGAACGCATTTGACCTCTTTCTTGGACTTTAAAAATAACTGATGTGAGAGTCGGAAGGGTCTAAGGCCCCGTTCACACTATGCCGACTCAGCATCCGGCGACCGTTTCTAGACCTCTTTCCGACCATGTGCGACCCTTTCACATCAACATTTCACACCCAAGATCTCGTGTACCCTGAGTCGCTGGGTTGTCGTGGCCAAGAGTCGGCACAGTGTGAACGGGCCTAAGAATACAGACTTTAGCCTCTCAGTGTAGTCGTCCAGTCACAGCTGCGCGCCGCCGAGGCCTCAGTGAACGTGGCTGTCGGCGAGGTGATGGGAGGAGAGGAGACTGAAAACTGGTAAATGCCTTGCTTCGGCCTTTCGTTCATCCAGCCGTGAAAAAAGAACTTGTTTATCATCATCATTAATCTCTCTGAAGCCGTATACCCCCCTCCTTATATCGTGCGTGTGTGTGTGTGTGTGTGTGTGTGTGTGTGTTAGAGAGAGAGAGAGAGAGAGAGAGAGAGAGAGAGAGAGAGAGAGAGAGAGAGAGAGAGAGCGGGGAGACTGTATTAGAAGAACAGGTTTGACAGGACGCAGGTGGCGGCGAGACAGCGATGTAAACAACATTTTTTTCCTCCAATTGATCCATACTGTCTTCAAGCTTCGAGGAAAGACTTCAGTAACCCCCTCGTGGCCCGTTCTCTCATCCGGCTGCCAACATCTTCTCACTTGTCTCGACGAGGATCATTTTGTTTATTTTAGCGAAGGGAAATTGGTGTGTGGTTAAAGACTGGCACACACACACACACACACACACACACACACACACACACACAAGAGGTCACCTTCACTCACTCTCGACTGTAAATATATAGTTGAGAGAGGTGTCAGTCTTCTTCTTCGTCGTCTTCGTCTTCGTCTTCGTCTTCTTTTTCTTCTTCTTTCTTCGTTTCACGTCCTTTATTTTTCTGATGGGATTGGATGGGTCAATGAAGAAGAAGAAAAGAAGAAGATGAAGTGCCAGATATGCGTGCCAAAGTCATTGCGGACGGTCAAACTTCTTATTGGAGAGACAAGTTCCTGGGGCAGTTCTGATTGGCTTATTTCGGTATTGAAGGTGGGTTTTTTTTAGTAACCTATGAAGGCGCACGCACACACACACACACACACACACACACACACACACACACACACACACACACACACACACACACACACATCGTCCGTCTGCGTATGTCCTCGAGATCATGTGAAGAAGATCCATTGCCTTGTCCTCCTTGAAGGTGATCCACCGGCGCGAGACAAGGAGGTAAAGTCTATTATCGGACAGCTTAATGAAATACCTTCGAAGTACTATTATGTATGTTTGAAGCCGACGTTGCATGAAGAGAAATGTATAGCTCTTGGCAAGGCACTGTTGAAAATCAATCGACAATGGAAATTCTTAATATACAGTAAGTAAACAATAGCTGGGGGAATCATGGGCAATGGGTGGGAAGGTTCGCGGGCAGGAGCATTATATAAATGCAAATTTTTGTACACAACGGTTTGCCATTTTCCATAAAGTCTGACGCTGAAGACTATGTGTAAGTGAATAGCAATTCGGTGGTAAAAAATGTAATTTCACTTACACGGCCATTTGTTTCATAAATATTATGCAAAGAATGACGTGCATGTTAATATGTATAAGAAAATAATGATTTATTTATAAAATGTGTTCGAATATTTCGATAGAACTTTTAAATATTTACGTTCTAAAATATTTGAATATTTAGATAAGAGTGTGAAATATTCGTATTGGTTCTAATACCTGGTTCCCTGCAAGCTGCAAAGAGAGTATGGCAATGCCTGGCATGACCCTATAGTAAATATTGGAACAAAAACTATCTATACAAGGTGCGTAAGAGCGATATGTATCACAAAACACCAAGGAAGGGATAAAGGGCCGTGTAACCCGAGACGTGTAGATTACATCCCCTTATTACGGGCGGTCAACACCTCCCTTCCCCTGCAGCTCGCCTCCTCGCGCCGCTGTGGCATATAATCGTCGCCTCTCCTCCCTGCGGTCCAGACACTTCCCGGCCTACGCCTCCGACTCGGTCTCGTCGCCGGCTCTTATTACACCAAACTTTTTACGAGTTCTCGGCTCCCTGCAACCCACCCAGCCATTACGACCCATTCTTTTTGTCTCGTCTCTTTTATCACCGACGGCATCTACACTTTACCGCGGGTTTAGCAGTAATATTCACCTATTCCTGTGACCTTCCCCCTCGTCCCCCTCCTGATAATGATCCAGCCAGCGCCTCCTTCATTCCTCCCTCCTCGGCGGCTACTGTAGCGGCTCCTGTTCCTCCTCGCCCCCATGTGGATTTTTTTGGCTGAGAGGGAAAGGGGGGGAAGAGGGAGTGTCTGTGTGTGTGTGTGTGTGTGTGTGTGTGTGTGTGTGTGAGAGAGAGAGAGAGAGAGAGAGAGAGAGAGAGAGAGAGAGAGAGAGAGAGAGAGAGAGAGAGAGAGAGAGAGAGAGTGAGATTATAGCAGCTGGGTGCCAAGGCAAGTATTGTATCACAGTCTTCCACGCTGCCGCACGGACAGTAAAAATTCTCCCCGTTCCGGCTGCATCGAGGGTCTCCACGCAAGCAAGGCCCAGAGGTGCAGGAAGACCCGTTTGACCACCGGTGTGGCGGCTGTGGTGCTTAATTTTTCTCAACACTAGCTAATCTTTGGCTGCTTATTATAGATTATTTACGGGATTGTGGAAATTGAAAATGGCATTTTTTGCAAAATCTCCGAGATTCTGAAGATCTTAGAAAGAAAAAAACTCTTACGCGACTAATCATAAAACAAGAAGGCAACCGCGCCGCCGCGCCGCACCGGACACCTGAACGCAGCACCCTCGCCACCTGCACCCCCGGTGCGCTCTCTCTCTCTCTCTCTCTCTATATATATATATATATATATATATATATATATATATATATATATGCGCGCCTCCGTGGTTTAGTGGCGGCCAGGGTCAGTCGAAGTCAAACTCACCCAGCTGTTCTTTCTCTCTTTCGAGCTGAGGAAACCTAGGGAAGGTTCGGTCTGCTTAGTTGTTAGTCAGTGTATTCATAATTTCCAGGGATTTATTTTCACGAGAGCTTACTTGTGTTTGTCTTCTTTCATTTTGTAATTCTACACTATGATTTCTCGAGGCAGTTTCTCCAGCACCTTTTTTTTTATTCTCATACACCTTAAAGAATAATGCTTCCAGGGAGGTAAAAATCTGTAAACACATTTTCTCCTCATAACTGATATTTGTTCCTCGGCTTTTCTTCATAATTTTACAAATGCAAATTATAATCTGTTCTTTCAGAGACTGTAGAGCGTGTGGCACAAAAGCAGACGAGGCAGCGGGAGGCCTCGGAATGATGAGCAGAACACACTTTGGCTCGTCCTTGGGCCCCGCCGTGCCGGCCGCCGCCACCGAACTGGTTCTCAGGGTAAAGAGGAGCGTCAGTGGTCCAGGCCGGCAAGGGTGTGCCATCCTGACCTACTTATGGCAGAGTACTCCACATGAGTTTCTTAACTGACTTTTTTTCCATAGATATAATCATAGAAAGATAATTGAAACTTCTCCGATAAAAGTGCACATTGAAATAGTCTTCCATTGATGCACAGATTTACAGAACAAGTTTCTCATGCAGTTTGTATTCTTGGCAGCATAAGTAACTAAATTACAGCGTGTTTGCTTTTTGTCTGCTCGAGCAATGGTAGCCGGCCCCTGTTCTATTGCTACAATCAGATTTCTTTATAGAGAATGAGTTTATGCCGTTTATCTTATACGTTGGTGCTTTTATTCGTAACTGGAGGACAAACTTGTCTTCATAAGATGCATATGAGATGCTATCCGGTCATGATCAGCCTTCATATGTCTTAGCGTCGTGGTGTTCGCCGTGCACGCCTGTTGTTACATCTCCCAATCTTCTCAACTGCAAGTAATGTAATGAATCAATCAACCATTCCAGCCTCAATCATCCAAGTCAGAGAATAAGTTTATTATTCTTGCTTTGCTTACCACGAACACCTCATTTTTCCTGGAGTCCTGAAGCAAATTTAGGTCAGATGATTGCCTCATGTGCGTACACTGCTTAGCCTGCTGCTTCATTTCATCAATAACTTATATTCAATACACGATCGCTGGACCGTATTTTTTTCATTAATGATTAAATGATCATCAATACAAATATTTGTAAACTTATATTATACCACATGGCAGATTTTTTGTATTTCCATGACTTCGTAAGTTCATCCAGCTACTGATTCACTAGCAGGACAGTAGGCTCCAATGTTTCGCCGATTTATATTAGTATGGCCATATATTTCAGTTTAAACCTTACGCATTATGGCAGTGATAAATAGTCTCGGAGAAAACGTGGAACTATTGAAATCCACACTTACGAATTTATAGTATTTCGCACAATTTCCCTTTTAGAAAAAGGAAGAAAAGTATTGAAAGGAAGACAGTTGTATGAATCGTTACTTATTAATTCATAAAACACGCTTTCAATGTACGTGAAACGCCCGGACATAATCCAGTAGTTCTCTTACACATATATATTGACCTTGGTGGAAAGATAACTGTCCTTAATGCACCAGTGCTTTAGAAAAAATCACTTAAATTACAATAAATCATTAATAGTGTTAACAAAGTCAAGGAAGTGACTGACATCGTTGATAGACTCAGCAGTTACACGAATTTTAGACTAATGGAATTTTCTTCAAAAGTGTTGTCCTCGTCTTCCACACTGTCCTCTTCATCCCATGTGTGTCTGGAAATTAAAAGGACGAGTCGACGAATGAGGTTCACGGACTCGTAAAAAAAATGCGTTCATTAGCTGCTGATTTAATACTTTAGAGTCTGGTGTTAATATGTGGCTAATGCACACGAACACCAACGTCCAGAATGTCCCGAGGGAGGAACTGTGGCAGCAGTTGGATATGTGAAGCCCGCGGCTGAAGGTCGGCCACTGTTCAACCTGTCCGCCCGCCGAGCCAGAGGGAGTGAGGCGGCGGCAGGTGGAAGCCTCCATGGGAACTGATCCCGCCAGCTGATCACGTATACGTCAAGAATTGATTACCGTCGATGGAGACGCTGCAACATTTCTTACAAACAGCACAATATTTCATTTTTTTAAGCTTTTTTTGTCTAAACCAACGCAATTAAACAAGAACAATGATGGAGCCTCACCGTATATAATAATTCCCATTTAGCTTCATGCTGCACCATGAGGCAGTACATTTTATTTATAACTCAAAAAAATGCAGGGGTCCGCACCGTGAGGCTCGTGTGTTTCAGCGACTTGCCTTGAAAGAATGGGCTGTGTGTTAGTATTTTTTTGCATAATAATTAAGAGCTATTCGCTTTTTTATACATCATCGACGTTACGACTCCGGACTGACAGCCCTGCGTCAGCACGGCGAAGGTCGCGGCGGTCGGGGCGGATGCTGCGCCCAGTCAGTTTAGTCATGCTCACTGAGGTGGACTCGTTCACAAACAAGAGTTTGAAGTGTCGTTTTAGGTTAGCCAAGGCCTGCCTGGTGGTATGGGATAGGGTGGCGCCAACAGTCAACAAGCTGAAGGGGAAGGGTGAGAGTACGGTGGTGAGTGCGTGATGGCGAAAATATAAATTACTACTAAGTGACGAAGACTATGTTAATATACTTATAAGTAGCACCTTAAAGACGATTAATTCAAATGCAGTGCATATTCTCTTTTTTTTTCAACCAAGCCAGACGGTGATGGTGACGTGTGGCATCTCCCTCCTGGCACACTGTCTGCGCGTGCGTCCAAGGTCAGCCAGGCAGGTGCTGCCGGACCATCAGCCGCCAATTATTGTCCCACCGGCCCGCCACAGCACTGATAACTGTCCCGCCGCGGGTGAGGACCTGAGTAAAAACAATATAATCACTAAATGTTTTCAAGGTGAGGCTGTGAAGCGAGTCCTGAAGAAGCTGTAGCCCCACAAACCAATAAGTCATGTGGGAGGCAAAGAAAAGGTGCCTGCCTGTCATGCTGGCGTGGGATCATATACCCAACCCGACCGTGGCCGCGACGGTGAGGTGTTGCAATGACGGTGTTTGGGTGCTGAGGGTGGCTGTTGTCGGGGCCATTACGACTCGGATTTCCTAATGGGCTGCAAGAAGATGCAAGTGAGAACCGATAAAAGGCCAAATATGGGTGATTACGATCTTATCGATATGCCTTGAAGAGCCGCTAAGGGACACACGGTGATTTGATTCCACGAAACAAGTTTCCACGACTCCACTTGAAGGACCAACTACAGGTGCATCTTATAGGCAATATACACACCTGTTAAAAAAAGTTTATGTAGTCTCAAGTAGTATCGTTGTCTATTCATCCGGGCTAACACTGCTCTAAACCCTTGTGTAAATAGCTGCACCATAAAGTTTAAGCGGACAGCAGCAGTAAAAACTCAGTAAGCACACACACTACGCATGTTAAGAATAATGAACCGCCCCTGACCTCGACGGTCTGTATTCTCAGACGCTTTCGGCTCTCATAACAACTATTTCCAGAGGCCACAAAGGAGATTGGTCGGGTTCTCATGAGTGTTTTTTCACTTCCATGGTGCAAAAGCCTTGTCAAACTATCGTTAGGCTCATAAAACTACCCATGGAAATACTACTACAGCCTCTACGAAAGCTTTATCCAGTGTGAGTGTGTGAGCCCCGAAATGTTTGAGAATATGGGCCGAGCTCGCCGACCCCAGTGATGCAGCGGATGGCAGCGAGGGCGAAGATGAATAGCGTAATTTGACTAGAGGATCCCGGGCAGTTTTTACGCTTATTTCACGCCCCAGAAGACGCACTTAACTCCCTTGTATCCAACTAATTAAAGCGTTGTTTATATGTAAAGGTAGACATCGTGTAATTAATCGCGCTTTATAAATCTTAAATGAGGGACCCTGACATCATTTAGACGAGATAATAAAATAGAGAGGAGAGGTAGTTTTGTGGGCCCGTGCCTCGTTGCCCCCTCACCTCACCCCCCCCCCCCCCTCTCCACACACACGCAGACAGACAGACAGACAGGTACACACACACACACACACACACACACACACACACACACACAGCTGCAGATCTGTTCTCGCATATACTCAGCCTTGCATCCTACAAAGCCTTCCCGTCCTCCCCTTTGTGAGCCAAGCGCCGAACCAACCACACAGACTATTACTTCAAACATTTGATATTACCTGCCGTTATGTAATGCGTCTCGGCCAGTAAATTATGTTGTTTAGGTCTCATCTTCCCTTTTTATTCTTGTCACATATTTTCTGATACAAAGAAGCGCTGCATTTTCTAAGGGGAGAGAAAGGCTTTGAGTGATCTTCGCCGCCGCCTCCCCTGAGTCATCGTCACGCCCCGGCCGGCAGGACCATAATCAGCGTGTAGCAGCCAGCCGCTTTTTTTCTCTTGGGCCTTTGATGTGAAACTTGTCCCTCAGGTTACCGTAACCGATTCAGGCACAGGAATCTCTCCGCTCAGGTACCAAGGAAGATAGTTCTACGGCAAAGGGAAGGGTAATTAAACTTGCTGGAGGATATGCAGCCTTTGCCACCCCAGACTATTGGTGTCATCCGCGTCCACCCTGCCGAGCGTTGTCCATTGCCTGGGAGCACGCCAAACGTCAGTGAAATTATGTATGGAAGCAAATGCACCTCATTATCCATCAGGCGGGTCTCCATCTCAGCGCTACGGAGTTACACAGGGCGCGATACAGGCATCAACGTCCTGAAAAAAATGAATGAGCTAATTTTCTTATTTCTTGGATCAGCTCCCTTAACCATCCGACGGCCGCAGCTGATGCTTAAAAGTAATTTCTGGGTATCATTAAGGGGTTTTTTTCTTCTTTAAATTCGTATACCTTGCATGTGTATTTAACATTCTAATTCACGTACTCGGTCGCTTATCTTTTACGGTTCCGCTGCAGCACCAGTGGTAAAAACATGCTGTTATTATTAGATTATTACGATCAACTGTTCAGAAAGACAAGTTCCCGCCGCCCTGCAGTTATAATCAGCGTCGCCTGGGAACTCGAGGCTTTCGCTTCTCGGAGCTCAATTGCAAATGTGATGTAAAACCGCTTTTATGCTTCATTATGTAAGTTCATGGCCGTTCAGACAATGAATATTACGTTTTTCTGTTGCTGTGAGCCGCGAAGGGTGACGGGAACATATTTGAATGTGACGATTATGCAGCTCGTTCTAGAGTTTTTTTTTTGTGTGTGTGTGTGTGTGTATTTCCAGCGCTGAGTGTTTTGTTGGAGAATCGTTGACTCGCCAATGCTAGAAGTGCCTATGACTATCTTCCCTGGGCTGGGGGTGTCTGTACCTTAATATTTCCCTTTAGGGGAGGGGGTGATTGGCCCCGGGGGTGGTAGGGCGGACTGGGCGTCGCGCAAGTTCTTAGGAGTGGAGTGACTGGGAGACGCAAAATCCATGGCACAGTGGCAACTACACGGACTTCAGAGGATGTTCAGCAGATTTATGGCGGCGCAAAACGCTATTCAAACAAGCTCAATTTTGTAGAGTGTGGTTGGGTAGGGAGGGAGGGACGGGAGGAATGTTATAGCCGTGCTCATGCATTACAGACTTAAACGTTCAGCTGCAAGGCCAGTAGTCTCCTTGAGCAACGGTTCAGAGCTGCCGGCACCTCTTAGTTCCGCCAGGCGGCTTAAGTGTCTGTAATAAGACACCCGAGGCAAGCATGGAGAAATGTGGCAGTGAGGACCTTTCCGAGGATGACCAGGCTATTGGATGCACAGGATGGTATTCTCAGACGCTTCCACCCCTCACATCAACTATTTCCAAAGGCCGAATAGGAGATCACTCGAATTCTAATGAGTGTTTTTTTAGATCCATGGTACAGAAGAAGCGTCAAACATTTTCTGATGTTTAGTTTACTGCACCTATGTACGAGAAGGGTCATCAAAATACTCCTGGAAATGCCCAAAACTCCTATGAATGCCTTATCAAATATGTGCTTGGGCACCGAAATGTTTTATATGACCTCTACTTTCTTGATGCCTCCCTCACCCAGGCCCTCTGAAACGCCTTGCTCTTGCTTTGTTCTGTGTTTACTAAAAATTATCGTCCCTCAGAAATACTTTAACGTAATTAAAAATATTAATCTTTACCCACACACCTCTATCAATTTTGTTTAGCTCACAATCATCTCCAGGAATTACTTCTGAATAGCAAGGCATTTCTACGTTTTTCCTTACTTATTTGATTCCCAGACACACACACACACACACAAATACAAATACACACACACACACACACACATATATATATATATATATATATATATATATATATATATATATATATATATATATATATATATATATATATATTTATATATATATATATATATATATATATATATATATATATATATATATATATATATATATATATATATATATATATATATATATATATATATATATATATATATATATATATATATATATATATATATATATATATACATACATACATACATACATACATACATACATACATACATACATACATACATATACATATATATATATATATATATATATATATATATATATATATATATATATATATATATATATATATATATATTGTATATGCATTGCTGCAAATTTATGCTATAATAGTGTGATGCAGATTTTCTTTTCTCTTTTTCATGGAGACGATGGTGGCCTCAGCTTTTTTTTTTAATAGGTGGTGTCAGGAAACCGGGTGGGAGTGAAGTGTGTGAAGTATTTAATTTTAGATGAACGGGACACTTCCGCCGCTGATCCAGCTACAGCGGCGTCACCTGCAGAGTCTCGGCGCGCACTCTAATATACAACTCTATGGCAGCTCTTTAAAAACGGCGCCTCTCAGCTGATCTGCCTCCCCTGGGACACCTGTACATAGACACCTTATTTTCCTTCCATTTCCTCAATGATTACACCCCTGACGATTCCCTGCTGATCTCTGCTACAGTTTAAGAACCCGGAGAGGGCGTAGAAGGTGTCAAAAGGCCGCTGAATTGCCACATTGAGAAGATATGAAAGAAGTGACCGGGCCAAGGTAGGGAAGAGGTGAGAACATAATTCCTTTTCCTCGTGCATTTTATCATTTCCAGGGACGCCATCGCATCCGTACCATCCTAAGAACATGGAGAAGGCGCAAAAGGTGTCAAAAGGCTGTTGGATTGCCACATACAGGACGAAAGTGAGGAAGAAGAGACAGAACCATGGGAGAGAGGTGATGGCCATTGGGTGAGACTTCATATAATTCCTTTTTCTTCGTGCATTATACCTCCTCTAGGGACGCCATTACCTTCGTGCCATCCTAAGAACATGGAGAAGGTGTCAAAAGGCTATTGGATCGCCACATAAGAGAAAAAGGAGGAGGAAGAAGGTAATGGCTGTAAAAGGTTGAGGCGATATAATTCCTTTCCTCGTGCAATGTACCATCTGTAGGGATCTGTGCCCTCGTGCCATATGTATAGCTTAGACTGTCCGTGAGCTTGCAACTACCACGTTTCGTACCCTCCTTGAATAGCTGGAATGGAACCAACATTGAAGGGGCTGCTTGTTTCTCACCTTCAATGTCCTGCAAAGGTGGATCTCCAATTGATGATTTAAGTTTCACTGGTGGGGTGGCTTGTACCTCACTTTCAATGCCATATAAAACTGAATCTTCTATTGATGATTCCTGTTCCACTTGAAGGGCTGCTTGTTCTTCATTGTAAGAGCACGAGTACAACACCAGTCAGTGGTAATCTCGGATGTCACAGCTGTACAGTAATCTGCTTGAGATATACTTGTGTCACATTTCCTGTACTGCCGCGTGCCACACCTGTAGCAGTGCAGCCTTCCTGTCTCGCCTGCACAGGTGCAAAACACAGAATACAGCTATCTGGACAGTCAGCCATCTTGCCAGGAAGTGAGTGAATCTCTTTATAGTACAACTGTAATATAATGTGGCTGAAATGCCTCCAGCATGTGGGTGAATTTACCTTGGGCAAAATGACCGATCCCTAAGAACATGGAGAAGGCGTATAGGTGTTTAAAGGTTGCTGGATTGCCACATACAGGAGAAAAATGAGGATGAAGAGGCAGGACCAGCAGAAGGGAGGAGGTACTTGATGACTGTAGGGGCAACTTTTTAATTATTTTTTCCTTTAGCTTTTTATTCCTTTTTTCTCATGCATTATTATCCTTTCTCCTCATGCAGTATACCACCTTTAGGGACTCCATTATCTTTCTGTCATCCTAAGAACATTGAGAAGGGTGTAGAGTGGAGGAGGAGGTGAAGAAGAGAGTAAATGAAGAGGTACCGTAGGAGACAACTTGAGTAATTCTGTGATTATTTTCTCGCCTTCATCATTATTTGCCACACAGAAAGGACTTACATGTTTGTTTATGCTTGTAATTGTACCACTGTATTGTTGTCTTACATATTTGGGCATTGATGTTTCATTTATATACCATAAGATGGGGCAATTGAGAACAACAAGGGGTAATTGAGAACAAACTTCACCGAGGTTTTTTATTATTGCTAGGTTATATTAATGATGCTGAATATGAAGACCAACGATATACTGACATGTTTCAAAAAACGTTGGTGGAACTTTTTTTTTTTTCTTACAGATATGTGGAAGAATTTATTTTATTTTATTTATTTATTTATTTATTCATTTATTTATTTATTATTATTATTATTATTATTTTTTTATTTATTTATTTATTTATTTATTTATTTTTTTTTTTTTTCCATTTCAGGTTACTGATTGCAAAGGTTCACTGCAAAATAACTCTTTGAATTACAGGGCTGTGCTTTTAGTGAATGATTGCTGACTGTCTCTGACTTGTGTGCATCCACCTACCAGGTGAGATGAGTGTTTTTTGGATGGGTAACCATGTACTTGAGTGGGGTAATTGAAAACACCATGAGGGGTAATTGAGAACAAGAAGAAATTACCTTAGCTCAGAGTTTGGCTTCATTTGGAGACTTTGAAATGGCTTTTTGATGTCACCACATTGAGAAGATTTGTGAACACCAAACAGTTGCTCAGTTTCATGATAACTTACCTGGAGTGGATTGGGCAAGAGGGTTTCTCAACAGGCACCAGAACATTCTCACATCTTGCATCTGTCAAAACATCTCTAGGAAGAGAGCAGCTGTTTCAGAAGCTGATGTTCCCAGTTAATTTTAATGTCTTGGTACTACTCTTGAGGGAGTACCTCCAGTTTACATCATTAACTATGATGAGGCAAATCTAACAAATGACCCAAAAGGCAAACTTCAGATATTCAGGAGAGGCATCAAGCATGCAGAAAGAATAATGAATACCACAAAGAGTTCAGCATCCATAATGTTTGCCATAACTGCTGCTGGAAAAGTCCTGCAACCTTTTGTTGTGTACAAGGCTGGAAGACTACAAGAAACTTGGGTACGAGGTGGACCATTAGGGGCATTATGTAACCGCTCATCTTCTGGCTGGTTTGACTCTGATGTGTTTGTGGACTGGTTCGAGAAAATTGCTTCAAGGCACTTCTGCATGCTTCTTCCTGATGAACCAAAGGTTCTTTTGGGAGATAATCTTGCCTCTCACATCACTTTATTAAATAAAGCTGTGGACTTATGTATGCAAAACAATGTCAGAATGACATTCATTCCTTCAAAAAGTAAGTAGTAGCCTTCAAAGCACCTCCTAATGCAGATGTTATGGCAACTAAGGAAGAAGATATTGTCAGGAAGCTGAACCTTAAGGAGGCTCATAAAACAATCATTCTGTTTGATAATGTTTTCACAGACATACTTATTCAATAGGGAAAAAACATTTATGGTATGCTCACAACTGTGTTTATGTTATGTGGAAGTTACATTACAACTGCATTCATGTTTAAGTACAACTTTAAAAAGAAACACATTACATAGAGGAAGTACTATGATTATTTGATACCATATATGTTCTCAATTGCCCCATGTTAACTGTCAAAAGATAATATCTTTGAATGGATGAAAAAGGATTTTTTTTTTTATTGTATTTTGATACTTTTATATTGCTAACATGTGTGCTATAACCCTTAGCATATACAAAAATGCTCATTTTTGTTCTCAATTGCCCCATCTTACGGTACTCCCATTTGCATGTTTAGTCCTTATTTAGGTAAAACTACAGAAGTACACCCAGTTTAATATGGATCCCACTTTAACCTATTATCATTAAACTCATTCCATTAAACTTTAAATTTAGTTCCTATTCTGGTAAAACTCAAGAACTACACCCAGTTTAAGATGGCTTCCACATGGCCATTCCAGAACCCAAGTGCTGCTACTCTATATTTCTTTAAGCTAACAGAACCGCACTAAAAGCTAACTGATAATAACATAATGCCGTTTAATTAAAATCTAATCTATCACCATTTGACTCATCTGCTCCAGTATGGCCACCAGTGTCCAAATGTTGGTAGTGTCACTAGTTTGGTACAACCACTAGTGTCCATGACCCACAACCCCAAGTTTTAAAGCGTAGGCCATGATGACGTGTGGCCAGTGGTGCATTACCCTAAATTACCAAAAAGTTTTCCTAATAATTGTCCAATTACCTTACTTTAAGGCGTAATTTACCCAAAAGTGGTAGCCCTGTGGCTCAGCTGGTGCAGTGACTGCCCACAATGGACAAAACCAAACCTGTATGAATTTTTAGTGGAGCTAAAGTTAGCGGAGGAGGAATTACATTTAGCGGAAGCTAATTGGTCCGCTAACTGTTTCCAAAGTTAGCAAAAATGCTAATCAGCTAACAAAAAAAGTTAGTTTCACTAACTAGCGGTTAGCGGAACCATGCCCACCACTGCGTGTGGCAATCCACCATACATGACCCAGATAAAAAAAAATGTTCAGTAGTTTATCCTCTCTCTGTCTCTCTCCCCCAGCGTGTGTGATGCTAGCGATGGCTAATAATGTAATGTACGACTGCATGGTTGTGAGAGGAGCTTGCTAATGTACATTCCGTGCTGTTTTGTTAGTCCTATATTTTTTCCATATTTAGCTATTTCTCAGCCACTCATTACAACTAGTTAGCCCAAGTGGATGGGTTTATAGTAATCTATCACCATCAAGAAATAACATATATTGCCTCTTATGAATTTGTTCAAATCTCAAAAAAATATTTTCTGATGGTAAAGTATTATGGCAATGTGATATATATGCACAAAATACTAAAAGAGCATATGGTCCACTTTTCCTTAAATTGCCATACATTCTCTGCCTCTTCCACTTTTAATGCATTCCAAGTATTTTATTTCTATGGGAAAGAATGTACTTTTTTTGTGTCATGACGTGTTCCCTTTCTCTGTTTTTTGTTGTGACCCTGACTCTGCTTGCCCTTTTCAATAATAGGTCTTTATTATCTGATTCTTCAAAGTTTATGTACTGTAGTAAGTATGTCTCCTCTCATTTTTCTTCCAGTATTATCAGTTGTGCTTGTTTTCAGGTGTGCAGGGAAGGCAGGACAGGCTGGACATGGCTGTGTTTCCTGCTGGTCCACTCAAAGCCTCTGCAGACCACCAAATGTTCCTGCACACCCTTGGGAAGTCATCATGACTGATTGTCTGGCACCAAACAGCCGCCTCACACTAAGGTATCTGTGCCGTGGGTTACGAGCTTCTTGACAGACTTTGTTTTATTGTCTCTCCCTTCTTTCTTTTCCTACTTTCTTTTTATGGTGAGGTAAAGTTGGGGGCGTATGTTCACCTTGACCCTTGAGCCTGTGGTGGTTGAGAACCCAATACCCTCGGGCACAGGGTCAGTGTGAAATCCAGATTACCACAGAGAGGATGAACAGCTGGGTGGGTGAGGACGAGATTAAACCTGGGTCTGCGGACTCATTGCTAAATGTGCTAACATCTGCATGGTACTCTGAGGCTGAACCCTCCTGCTGGAGCTCACCCATTGAGGGAATTTACCTCAAGGGGACAGGATGCTAAAGACAGAGATTGACAGACAGACATGTTTCCTTCTGTTCACTGAGTACGATGTAAATTATTGTTGTGACTCCGTCTGAGCTCTCATCTCATCTTGATAAGTTTCTTTCATGTGTTCGTTATGAGATAGAGACAGTTGGAGGACAGGACAGTCATTGAAAGTCTAACCTCATGATATAGTTTAGCACATATACATTTCCACTGTCCACATAATGAAAAACAGATGGTGGTGATAAAGTTCTCTATCTTGGAGCAGCAAGTCACTGACCTTTTCTTCTCTTGGCCCCTAATGAAAGTCAGAAGCCTCTCAAAGCCCCTCAGTGGATGAGATTGTGCCTGGCAGCTGCTCCTTCCTGTTTCTCGTGTGAAGGAAGTTGCATTCGTACGGCCGTGTCAAGTAGGCAAATAGACGTCTGTACTTACCCTCTCCCTCATTGCCCATGTTGCTTGTCTCTGTACCCAGCCATAGATTTTCTCTTTTCTGGTGTTCGTGTATGCACAAGAAATATGCAGGGACAACAACAAACTTGTACATTTAGCTATGGATACTTTTCCCTCCTCACCTTGTCTTCATTTTAAATTTCCCAACTTTTCACATCTTTATTGTTTGCCTGTGATCTTGGGGTCATACTGGTGCAACTTTATTCACTTATTATTTAACTATACTTCACTATTTTTCCTTCCAAACTTTTCATGGCTATTGTTTGCCCTTAGTCTTGGGGTCAGATTGGTGCAACTTTATTTACTTAATGTAATTAGTTTAGTGTATATTTTTTGTTACATTTACATAGTTTAACTATTTCAGTGTGCATTGTTTATCTTTCCTACTCAAACCTGTTCGGGCCATACTCCTGCTTTCTGTATCTTCTCTTCCTCTCGTTTAACGTCCTAATTTTCCCTTAGGGTGCGTCCACACGGTCGAACAATGTCCGTTGGACAAACACTGTTACCAGTTAACAATGGAAAGCGGAAAGTCTTGCTGATGACGTCAGAAGCGAGCACCAAGAGGTGTACCGGACACTGCCCATGTTCGTAGTATTGGAACTTCGGACAGTGCCTGGTGGGACAGAGGCTTGGATATACGATACTGCCAGGCACAGGATGAACAAAGTTACTTGTTTACCGGGTGAACTGAGGCTGTCAGTTGATTAGATCTCACCTGCCCTGTCAACATGGCTGGCCGTACGTCTGTCACCTGTCTCTCGAGCCCATACTACCACTGACTTAGATACCCGTGAGTTGCCAGCGGACATCAGCTTCGAACATTGTCTGTCGGTCTTTGCCTAGTGAACGGAGTAGAAACTATGGTATACAACTTCATCTGGTACCACTGTTTGTTGCCATATCAACCTCCCTCATTTCAATGCCTATGACGTCATCCTGCTTCGCCTATTGATATGGTAACAGTGTTTGTTCGACAGACAGTGTTCGACCGTGTGGACGGACCCTTATGGGGTTGGATGGGCCAAAAGTCTCCTAATGATCGTATACTCTCCTCTCTGATATTCATTCTTCTCATGTCTTCCTCCACACACCGTCTCCAGGATTTCTTCAGTCTTCCAGCTGATCATCTCCCTTCTTTCTAGCAGGAGTAGAAGTGACATCTACTCAGTTACCTTCAGCTTCACCAGACCCTGGCTAGGCAGGAAGATGTGCCCACACTAAAAGACAAGACAAGACTTAACCCAAGGTCTTGAAGGTAATGTTAATGTGATTATTTATCAGGACTTCAAGTGACAAATGCTTTACCTATATGCTCATGTACAGTTTTGGTGTAACCTTATAGTTTGTTCTTCCACTCAGTGTATGTAGAAAGAAAGGTTTTGAAGGAAATGTTAAACTGTTTATTTAGCAAGACTTTAGGTGACTCTCAGGCTTTGTTCATCTACTGCTGAGGATGGCAGTGTTACTTAGAAAACATGGGTTGGCCTCACACTATTTCAGATTTTATTAGAACACAAACACTGCGGCAGCTTTCACACCAAAGTGGCATGTCGCATGTGGCAAATGACAAGTGACACGCAGCACAGTGCGCAAATGAGGCTGCATTGAATGAACCAGCGAGACATTATATCATAACTGGGAAAAGTTAACATTTACACAATTATAATACAGAAGTTAGATTGGAGTTGACTAGTCTTTATATCTTTGGGCATTGACACAAGAATGTACAGAACATACAAGATTATTCAGAACTAACCTAACTAATTCAGTTTTTCTTTGGCCAGACAGAAGAGGAAGAAGGGTGCAGCCAATTGATGGGAAGGCAAGTCAGACTGTCCCGAGGAATTGGCAAGGCAATTGACTGTTCCTGCCTACCGTAACACCTCCCACAGGGCTTAGGACTGAACATCCTAGGTCCTGTGGAAGAGGTCACATCAGGAGGGGATAATTAGGTCAGTCAGTTGCCCTGCCGTGGATGGACTGGGCAGACTTACTTGCTCTCCTGCCTAGTACAAGGAGAGAAGGCTGGGGCAATAACCAAAACAAACTACAGTAGAGCCCCATTTAGCACGAGAATTAGGTGGATGAACGCGGTCACGCTAACTGAATTCGCGCTAAGTGAATAAAGTAACCAATATGAAAAAAGTTATTTGGTGCACACGTGGGTCTGACTTTTGGGTTTGATAATTACTCAAAATACGCAGTCATCAGTTATCAAGCTGTGATGGTGACTCTTGCGGCCCAAGGTGTCGGCGGTGGCAGCAAGTGGGTGTGACAAGAGTTCGGCCCCAGCAAAGGTTCGGCGGGCAGGGTGTGGGCGTCGTGCCCAGTATTCTCAAGATAAAAAAGGAAAAGAAAAGTGGGTCAGTTGACCAGGACATCACAAAAGCTCATAGACACCAATAACAGTCAGGGAAGTTGGTGATATTGACAGTTATTCTTCAGGTAAAGTATTTGACCCATGAAGGACAGGTGGTGGGAATTCCTGCTCGAGCAGAGAACAATGGAGTGCAGTAATTTCCACCATTTGCTGTCCTGCCAATATTTGCACTTCTGTGACAATTATTGTGTCTAGTTGCTGATGGCAGCCTTTGTCCTACGCTTCCACTGCCTCCCAGTGCACAGCTGACCGTGAGTATGGAGAAACTCACTGAAAATGATTTCCCTGTGTCCGCATGCGTGGACGAAGGGAGCGTGCCTGTGCGCCCCTGTACCTCTACTCCTCCTATCAGGGAGTGCTCTAAGTCTCCAAATAAGAGAATTTTGAATGAGGGTGGTATCACAAGATCCCTTTTCGATGAGAAGCTTCCTCCCTTAGGAAGTGATGTTTCAGGCTCTGAGGAGTCAGATGATGACTTGGAGCAGATTGGGGCAGAGTCCATTTCTGTGGCAGATGTTCCAAACCAGCTGCCTCCCACCACCACATTTGAGTCTTTTCCTGCCCTCCCAACCACATCTACTTTCAAGGAAGATGACGCAGGGGATGCTGATGATCCTGGAAAGGTAAATTACTCGGGGAGTGAGACAGAGGCTGACAGATATGTTGCTCCAAAACGTCAGTGCTGCTCACCCCACCGCTATCAAACTCCCTCCCCGACATCATCATCACCTGCATCATCACACGTTTCATACACTCAACCTAGGAAGACACAAGGACATGTCATTGGAGCTCGGTGTACTATCAGAGTTGGCCGACGTAGTGTTCATTCCCATCGCGGCACTCATTACACTCATGGCAAGCAGCCACAGCAGGTCTGTCATGACCTTTTTAACTTTGAGTGGGAGGATGGGGAGAGCTTTGATCCTGAGCCTCTAGTTTTTGACAGCATGGAAGCAGGTGTACAGCCGGAATTTCCCTGCACTGCCACATCGAGTGTATTGCAGTTCTTCACTGCCTTTTTCGACCAGGCTGTAATGCAGTACCTGGTGCAGGAGATAAACTGCTACAGAGAGATCAGTGTTAGATGGTTACAGCCTCTGAAAGACTCCGAAGAGTCAAAGACGAGAGCATGGACGGACGTGACGGTTGAGGAACTTTACGTGTGGCTTGCTCTCACCATGCTAATGCCCCATGTCAAGAAACACACCTTAAAGGATTACTGGATCACTGATGATCTCATATCCACGCCATCATTTGCGAAATGGATGCCAAGGGACCGGTATCTCCTCATCCTCCAGTACCTTCACTTCACCAACAGTTATGGACCACAACCGAATGACAGGCTGTGGAAATTGAGGACGATCCTGGAGATGATTCGTGGGAAAATGAGGACGTTTTTCCTGCCGTTCCAAAAGGTCATGATCAATGAATCGCTGATTCTGTCTCGGGGATGGTTGTCCTGCATCCAGGACACCCCGCCAAAGGGGCATCATTTTGGCATAAAATATTTTGTCATCTGCGACTGCCTGACAGGATATGTGCTGGATTTCTTGGTGCATTCTGGGTCAGACGTTGACATTCCTTCCAGTGACCCCCATGGATTTTCAGGTGCAGTTGTGAAGGCACTAATGGAGAACTACTTCAATAAAAATCACATACTGTACACTGATAACTATTACACATCTCCAGCCCTGAGCCACTACCTCCTAGAGCAGAAGACCGGATCCTGCGGCACCGTTCATGCCAATCGCAAGCAATGGCCAGCATTCCCTGCCAGGACCAAGAAGGGTGACATCATCAGGAAGAAGTCTGGGAAGATGCTGGCGCTGCTCTGGCACAATAAACGTAAGGTCAACATGCTCACAACGGCTCACCAGGGCACCATGGTAGACTCTGGCAAGAAAGAACGTGGCACAGGTAGGGTGGTGTACAAGCCTGATGCCGTGGTGGATTACAATGTTAACATGAGGCTTGTCGATAAGTCAGATATGATGGTGGCCGAGATAGACTGCCTCAAAAAGTGTTGTAAATGGTATAAAAAAGCTATCCTTCACCTCCTCGACATGACTGTCTTGAATGCACATATACTCTACCAACATCTGAGCAAGACAAAGCCATCACTGCGGGGGTTTGAAAAGGAGCTAGTGAAGCAGATCCTGGAGCATTATGGCGCCGTTCAGGCCACATGCTCACGCAGACATGTTCCTGAGCGTCACATCGACAGGCTGAAGGTCTGGGAGTGGATGTCACGTCACAAACTGGCACTCCTTCCACCCCAGCCTTCAGGCCGTAAGGGGTCCAGGCGCTGTCATGTCTGTTTTAACACAACACAAAAGGAACCAGCACGTAAGGAGACCCAGTACTGGTGCCTTGAATGTAGAGTGCCCCTGTGTCCTGGGTGCTATTCAGATTACCATTCCCAGCAGAACTTCTGAGGATGAGGAATGAACTTGTATAATCCTAATGTTTAGTTTTTATATATAAAGGCAGAAATGGTACAAAGTTTTATAAGGTGTCAATTGCATATAGGACAATTATATTTTTTTATGACAGCAACTCTGTACATATAAGGGAATGAGGGAATGAAAGTGATTTGGTTTAATAAGGAATTATTTTTATACAAGCTACATTTAAATATAATACATAGCCTAAACATGTATGCATAATTATCTTTTGTTTATGAAAGCTTTCCTTGTACTTATAAAGGGCAGAAAATACATCGTTTTGTAAGGGTTATATATACAAGCATGCATGATACATAGCCTAGCTTTTGTATGTAGTGCATAACATGTTTAATTATTAATGATTATGCTTTATATATATTTATCCAGATACTAAGAGCAAAAAACATTCAATTTTGCCATGTTATTTTTATAGAAGGTGCACACCTAGGATGGGTGTGGCAATTGTGTTGATGGGTGTAAATGCATAATGTAAAGCGCCCTGTGCAACCTGCAGCCTGGGGGCCACATGTGGCCCTTAAGACCTTCCAGTGCGACCCGATCCTTCAAAACTGAATATCGAACAGTGCAGCCCGACTCTTCTAAGTTCAAAACTAGATATCATACAGTGGGGCCATTGGGGCCAACTGAACACACACACACACACACATTGTTCAGGCTTTTTATACTGCACAATGTTTTTCATATGTTCAAAGTAAAGGACTAATTTTGCTGTTGTTTTTTACTATAGCGTCATTCTAAACACCCCGATGTGCAGTCCTCCATTACATACGATTCTTGAATAATGGCCCTTCAAGTGAAAAGGTTGCACACCCCTGATGTAAAGGCATAAGGAAGGGTCTCATTGACCCCCCCCTTCACACATACAGCATACCTTGCTTCCCCCATTGGCCCACCTATACATCCTACTATTCACCTCTAAGGATTTGGTCCAGGCTTTGAAGAGTAACACACTCCCCAGGCTACTGTCATAGAAAGCTTCACACTTGGGTTTGCCCTTCAACTTGTACCATTCTAGAGAACTCTGCCCCCACAGTCTGGGTCCAGTCTTCCTTGCCCTTCTGAATTTTTTCATTCACTCTACGCTTCACTTCCTTTTCCTCCCCCCTAGCATCATCTTGGAGAGTGTGAAACCCTCCAGCCCACATCTCTTCTCCCAGCATTCGGTGGCAGTGACTGAAGTGGCTCAAACATTCCCACCCCACAATGTCACATCAGCTCTTCACTTGTCAACCCCATAACAAATCCACTCTGTTGATTCATTGGTGATCCCTCATGATGCCTTCTCTATAATCCTGCCCTCAGTACTGAGAAAAAAAGTGAACATTTTATACAATGTTGTGATGCAAAGTTTTGGTAAGAATCCTTTTTCCAAGCAAGTTAAGAATCCTAACCCTCTGTTACATTACAGCAAAACTGGGACAAAGCTATAATAAAAGAATACAGAAGTAATGCATTTTTCTTCTCCTGTGACAAGAGTATAATGGTTATCTTTGTGCTAATATTCACTAATGCTGCCAAAGACACCCTATGAGGAGGGTCAAATGCTGTATTGAGAGGGGCAGACAGGGAACTAAGTAAAATTTATTTTGAGTAATAATAGCTATATCCTACTACTGCCAAAAAGGACTATCCATGCTGAGAGGGCAAGACAAGGCAGTGTAAAATCCCCAACTCTAAAATATTGTAACTCGGAAAAAGACCAAGACTAACTTTGCTCTTCTCCCAACGGCCTCCTGACAGGTAGGCCTGACAACCATTAACGCCCATTATATAGGCTACATGCAATAGTCCGGTGGGGATACAAAGCTCTTACCACTGTCGAGAACTACTATACATTTCAGCGGCGGACAAACGCTGTTTTTCGCAAATATCTCCTAAACGAATCATTTGATCAGTATGACATTTCAGCACACTACCTTTAACACCCGGACCTAATTTATGGCTGATATATCGTATTGTTACGCCAAGGCTTAGCTTAGTTTAAATTGTAATTGGCGCCACGTGACGTAATGAGGGTTCCCTGCGGCCCCCGTTGGGGGGGCGGAGGAGGACGCCATGCGGCGAGGAAGAGTGGACGGAGAGAAGACAAAGGACGCGCTCGCCTGTGCTCTGTGCCTTAGGACTTAATCGCCTGTGATTTGTGCCTTGACTGCCTCCCCTTGGACCCCAAGAAAGTCCGCCCTGTATTTAATTGTGCCTCGCTGTGTGCTCTGTGGGTGTGTGCTTGTGTCTGCTGTCCGCCTCGTGGGAGCACTGTGTTTTCCGGGAGAGCACCTGTCTGCCTGTGTGAGGGGTAGACAAGTGGAGTATAACAGTGGTGTCAGGAGCGTGGACGGGCAGACAAAGAGTGACGCCTGCACAATGGAGCTCGGCGAGCACGGTGCGGCTGGTGGGGTAGTGGTGACCTTGAGGCTGATGAAGACGCTAAGCCTGGCCAGCTGGAGTTAATTGCCTCAATGTTGGCTGGCTTGAGGCAAGAAATAACGCTTCAAGGCACGCACAGACCAGCTGGCCCGTGAGCAGGCCGCACAGGCCAGCAGGCTTGGAGCAGGCCCGTGAGCAGGCCGGCACAGGCCAGCAGGCGAGGCACTACAAGCAAGTTTGGCTTCTGTGCGGCAGGAGGCACGGCAGTATACCGATCAGGCCTGCGAGGAGGTCCGGCCTAGAGGCACTGAGAGGTGGTTTGAGGCGAGGCAGGCTGCCGTGTGCCCAGAGGAAGTGCAGAGTGAGCCTTTGTGTGATTGGGGCAGTGTCAAGCTTCACTGAGGCCACGCAGTGTTCTCTGGACCTCCGGGCCTGGCGTGTCTGGCCGCCTCCTCACCCCTCCTTTCTGCCTTCTACCCTGCTCGTTCGTTTCCTTCCCACGACCACCGCAGGCGTAAGCCGGCTGGTGGACTGAGGAAGAAAAGGCGCTGCAGCTGGCAACGGCGCTGCGGGGCCCGGCACTCGAGATTCTCAGCCACCTTCCAGCCACCAAGCAAGCTTCCAGCCTGTCGGAAGCCTTGCAGCGCCGCTTTGGGCACAGTCACCAGGCTGAGGTGTACAGGGCTCAGCTGAAGAAGAGGGCGAGGCAGAAGGGCGAGACGCTGTCACAACTGGCGCAAGATGTGGAGGCCCTTGTGAGGCGGGCTTATCCGGCTGCTGGTGAAGACATGACGACCGTCCTCGGATGCTCTGCAGGACCACCAGCTGCAGATCTACGTAAAGCAAGCCCACCCTGGTGACCTGCAGGTGGCTTTGGCGAGGGCCATGGAGTTCGAGGCGTTTCTCAAGACGTCAAGCCGCCTCGCTGACTACGCCAAGCCTCGGAACGACGTGCGAGGCCGGAAGGCGAAGTTCGAGCGTAAGGCGGCGTCGAGGGAGACGAGCCCCGAGTTTTGCTGGGGCTGCGGTACGCGACCGGTGTCCGAGGGGCGAAAGACGCGTTCCCTCGACCGGCCGAAGTCTGGGGCTTCCAGACTTGCTGCAAGGACTGCGGCAAGTCTGATCACCGCTCCAGCGCCTGCCCCAAGCCGAAGCAAGTGGCGCAGGCGGGAAACAGCAGCGGCTGGACAAGGGGCGACTACCCAGCCTGCCAAGGTCGACACGCCCCACTTGTGTAAGATGCCGCCATACCACTAGTTCGGTGCAGGTGGAGGGCAACGTAGACGGTAAGTCTTGCCGCCTGACAGTCGACACCGGGGCTGAAAGACCCTGGTGCGCCCCGAGTTGCTGGACGCTGAGCGGCTCCCAGACGCCCCGCAGAGATTGTGCGGCGTGACGGGGCATTGCGTGGCACTCCAGGGGCCTGTAGTGGCTCGTGTCGGCGTGGGCGGCGCAGAAGAGCGGCTGCCAGTGTACGCCGCCGACCTGGATGAAGAGGGCTTGCTCGGTTTTGACTACCTGGTGCAGACTGGCGCATGTATCGACTTTGGACGGAAGCGGATGAGGGTGCACGGACAAGAGGTGCCCTGGCTTCCGGAAGTCGGTTGTGCCGAGGTAGAGACGGCCGAGCGACTGCACCTGCCCCCAGGACGGAGCTACGAGTCCAGTGTCGACTGTCGAGGGTGATGCACGACGCGGAAGGCATAGTAGAACCCTCAGAAAACCTGCACCTGACTGACGGTGTGGCAGTCGGGAGGAGCCTCGTGGGAGCGGGGAGGAGTTAGTGACGGTACTCGTTGCTAACTTCTCTGACGAGCTCGGCGACTACCCGCTGGTGCCAGACTAGGCACATGTGAAGAGGTGGAGCGCTGAACAGCCGTCGAAGAGTGCGTCTACGCCTGCGGAGGAGTGCTGCCTGACTTCCTTGAAGACCTGGCGCTCAGGGCTCCGCTAACCTGACGGAGTCGCAGGCGGAGAGGGTGCGCCACACCTTGACGCAGTACTCAGACGTGTTCAGCCGGGGCGACTTGGACTTGGGCCGCACGTCGCTGGTGAAACACAGCATCAACACTGGAACCAGCGCGCCCATCAAGTGTCCCCCTCGACGTATCGCACCTGCCCGACGAGAGGAGATGCAGCGCACCGTCAACGACCTGGCAAATCAGGGGGTGATCGAGAAGTCCGACAGTCCGTGGTCTTCAGCGGTAGTCCTGGTTAAGAAGAAGGACGGCACACAACGCTTCTGTGTGGACTACCGGGCACTGAATGACGTGACTGTGAAGGATTCCTACCCCCTGCCGAGGATCGACGACACCTTGGACGCGCTGGTAGGGGCGAGGTGGTTCTCCACGCTCGACCTGAAGTCGGGCTACCACCAGGTGGAGATGGCCGAAGAGGACAAGCCGAAGACAGCCTTTTCTTTCGGGCAGGGCTTGTGGCAGTTTAATGTCATGCCCTTCGGCCTCTGCAACGCCCCTGGCTGTTTTGAACGTCTGATGGAGCGGGTGCTGGACGGCCTGCAGTGGAGGACGGCCCTCATCTACCTCGACGACGTCATCGTCTACGGAGGCACCTTCGAGGAGGAGCTGGGGAGGCTGGAGGAGGTCCTGCAACGCCTGAGGAAGGCTAACCTCAAGCTCAGCCCCAAGAAGTGCTCCCTCTTCCAGTACGAGGTGCCGTTCCTGGGGCATGTCGTCAGCAAGGACGGCGTGCGCACAGACCCGCAGAAAGTGGCAGCAGTAGCAGACTGGCCTCGGCCCACTAACGTAGCTGAGGTCAGGAGCGGTCTGTGCACCTACTACCGTCGCTTCGTGCAGGACTTCGCCACCATCGCGGCGCCCCTACACCGCCTCACTCGTAAAGGAGTGCCTTTCGAGTGGGACGAGGCGTGCCAGGCTGCGTTCGACGGCCTGAAGAGGGCCCTTGTGGAGGCGCCGGTCCTGCCGTACCCCAACCAAGCTCCCTTACCTGCTTGACACCGACGCCAGTGCGGAGGGCATCGGGCTGTCTTGTCGCAGGTGAAGGATGGAAGGGAGCACGTGGTGGCCTACTACAGCGCCAAGTTCAGTAGGCCTGAACGCAACTACTGCGTGACCAGGAAGGAGCTGCTGGCAGAAAGTCTCGAGCACTTCCAGCCGTACCTCTACGGCGCTGAGTTCACCGTCCGGACCGACCACGCTGCCCTGCAGTGGTTGAAAACACTGAAGGTGCCGGAGGGTCAGCTGGCGAGGTGGTTGGGAAGGCTCGAGCAGTTCAACTACCGGATTGTTCACCGCCCGGGTCGTGTGCACAGCAACGCCGATAGTTTGAGCCGGCGCCCGTGTGAGGCAGGTTGCTCTCACTGTGCTAAGGACCCTGACCCTGTGACTCGACGCCCGTGTGAGGCAGGTAGCTCACATTCCGTCCCTGAAGGACCTGACGCCGTGAGTCAGAGCCCGTGTGAGGCAAGCTACTCACACCAGGCGCGTCACCCTGACCCTGTTTGCCGACGCTTAACAGTGCCTGCCAACGCCACTGAAGGCAACGACCGGTGGCGTGAGGCACAGAGCGCAGACCCGCTCTTGCTCCTGTAGTGCGTTGGCTCAGGGCCAGCGGGGAGCGACGGTGGGAGGAAGTGTCGGCGGAGTCCTGTCACTAAGTGCCTCGTCGACCAGTGGGAGACGCTGCGGTTGGACCGGTGGGGAGTGCTAGTAAAGCGCTGGGAGGTGTTAGGCGGAGGCAGAGACGCCTGGGTAGTGGTGGTACCCGTGCAAAGCGTGCTGAGGTGTTACGGAGTTGCACGCCGGTGTTACTAGTGGCCAAAGAAAACGTCTCCGCCAGCGCTTCTACTGGGTCGGTATGCGGAACGACGTTTCCGAGTGGTGTCGGGCCTGTGACGTTTGGGCCCCACGCCGGAATCGGGCTCCGCTTCAGTTGTACAGCGTGGGGGCGCCAATGGAGCGGGTTGCTGTAGATATTGCTGGCCCGCTGCCCATGACGCCCAGGGCAATCGTTTCGTATGCGTCGTGATGGACTACTTCACGAAGTGGCCTGAGGCGTATGCGCTCCCGAACCACGAGGCTGAAACAGTGGCGAGTGTCCTAGTAAACGAGTGCTTCACCCGGTTCGGTGTGCCGTCAGAACTGCACTCAGACCAGGGCCGTGAGTTCGAGTCCCGTGTGTTCCGTGAGTGCTGCGACTTGCTGGGAGTGCGGAAGACCCGAACGACGCCACTCCACCCGCAGTCGGACGGGATGGTGGAGCGGCTCAACCGGACGCTCGCACAGCAGTTGGCCAAGTATTGCGGGGCAAACCAGGAGGACTGGGACGTCAAGTTGCCCGCAATGCTGATGGCGTACCGGTCCGCTGTGCACGAGGCCACTGACTATACACCCGCACGTCTTATGTTTGGCCGCGAGCTCAGACTCCCCGTGGATCTGGCGACGGGGCGGCCGCCGGACGTGGGCCTGCCGACTGTCACCTCTGGCTTCGCTGCCGCGCTGCAGGAGAACCTGGTCGAGGTCCATCACCAGGTGCGCGGCAAGCTCAGAATGGCAGGCCAGGCGATGAAGGACTACTACGATCGCCGCATGCGGGACGTGAAGTATGCGGTGGGTGACAGAGTGTGGCTGCATAACCCTTGCCGGAAGAAAGGGTTATCACCGAAGCTGCAGAGTCCCTGGGAGGGGCCCTACACGGTGATTGCAGTCCTGTCCGCTGTCACCTACCGCATCAGGAGGGGCCGCAAACGCTCCTCTGTCGTCCACGTTGACCGGCTCTGGCGCTACCATGGGCCGGGCCGTTACTCCTGGGGTACTGGCGCTGAGGAGGACCCTGACTACCCCAGTAGTGACGAGGAGGACCGGGCAGAACTTGACCCGGTGGACGTCGAGGTCGCGGACGATGTGGAGGAGGAGGCAGGTGGAGACGCCGACCTGGAGGCCGGCTCTGCTGGTGACCTGGACCAGCCCGCTGCCTCTCCCTCGCCCTCACCTCCACCGCGACGACCAAGACGTGAGAGGAGGAGGCCAGGATGGCTTACAGATTTTGATACAGAATGATTTGTTTAGTTCCAGTTATGTTTTATTTGTTTTGTTGTTGGCGAGGCGGGTCGCCTGCGCTACGCCAAGGCTTAGCTTAGTTTAAATTGTAATTGGCGCCACGTGACGTAATGAGGGTTCCCTGCGGCCCCGTTGAGGGGCGGGCTGGAAGGACGCCATGCGGCGATGAAGAGTGGAGACGGAGAGAAGACAAAGGACGCGCTCGCCTGTGCTCTGTGCCTTAGGACTTAATCGCCTGTGATTTGTGCCTTGACTGCCTCCCCCTTGGACTATAAGGATTGTACAACGTGCTATTGCTTAGTAAACCCCAAGAAAGTCCGCCCTGTATTTAATTGTGCCTCGCTGTGTGCTCTGTGGGTGTGTGCGAGTGTGTCCGCCGGAGTGTCTTTGTGTCTGCTGTCCGCCTCGTGGGAGCACAGCCCAGTTTTGGGAGAGCACCTGTCTGCCTGTGTGAGGGGTAGACAAGTGGAGTATAACAGTATTGCAATATGTGTTATGTTAGGAGTCTACTGACTGATATTAAGCCTAATCCAGTCATCATATCTAAGGTGTTATACAGAATCGGACGAGTGTGGGGTACTCGTCTAACCCCTCCACCAACGCCCCGAACAACCCTCAGACCACTCCTTCCCTACCCCAATATCGCAGTATCCCCCTCCTCGTTTCCCTCTTCACCCCTCTACTCACGCCATCCCCCTTCCCCAGCTCGAGGCTATGACTTAAGCAGAGGCAGGGTATAACTCATTGACTGCCGAGGCGCATCCATTAGCAACAATGTTGTCCCTTTGCCCCCAGTAAACTCCTAACAAAACACATAATTGCAATATGGTATATCAGCCATAAATTAGGTCCGGGTGTTATAGGTAGTGTGCTGAAATATCATACTGATCCAATGATTCGTTTAGGAGATGAGGGCGAGAAGGGGGAGAAGTAGTTGTGGTTAGGAATAGTTTGGGAGGGTGTTGGGGGGGGGGGGGGCACACTTTCCTTCGAATGCGTCAACATGACGCGTCGGGTTTGTGTTATTTTTCACGAGTAAACTCCTCACATAACACATATAGTAATATGGGATGTTAGCCATAAATTAGGTCCGGATGTTAATTGTAGTGTGCTGAAATATCATACTGATCCAACGACTCGTTTAGGAGATATTTGCGAAAAACAGCGTTTGTCCGCCGCTGAAATGTATAGTAGGCTACATATTCAGTTTCCCTATCAATTGCAAAACTAAGGCGGCCACATTGAGACCTTATATAATTACTACCATCATAACCTTAAGGGCCACATTCTTAAACAATTCGGAGGTCAAGGCTAGCTACATAAATTAGACACGGTTTTCGTATGAGTTTTGGACATTTCCAGGGGTAATGACCCTAGTGGTTGTTTGACAAGTCTGTTCAACAACTATGAACCTAAAGTAACGATTGCTCTCCTTTTTTGGCCTTTGGAAATAGTTGATGTGAGAGGTGAAAACGTCTGTGGGTAAGGACCATGTTGAAAGTAAAATTGGGTCAGCGTAAGAAAACTTTAAAGATGTTGAACGTGAAATTATAGGTCGCCATCAACATGTAGGCTTCTCACGGTCTCTACATACGCAATTACCAAACGAGGGAATAATAAGGCATGTACAGAGCTCTTACTGAGGTTATGTGGCTTGATAATGAGTCCCGCGAGGGCAGCCTAATATTGAAAGTAAAACGGTCAGTATATGAAAAACTTTACATGTACAATGCTGAGAATACCGAGTTATGATAAAATATTCAACTCACAAACATAATTAATACCAAACGAGAAAAGGCCCACAGTTGTTACTAACGCCACGAGTTCAGAAATATATAGTCGGAAGAGTAATTGATGAAAAGTAATACTGGGTCAATGTACGAATTAATTAAGGAATAAGGGTCATTATATAAGCATTTCGTCGTCCAAGCACACACATTCGATCGGCAAGGGTTTCGTAGGTGTTGCGGGGCTTTCCATGGGTAGTTTTTTGTGACCGTGGTGGTAGTTTAACAAAGCTTCTCTGCCATGAACGTGAGATAACTCTATTAGAAAGCACTTATCCTCTTTCTGGCCTGTAGAAATAATGCATGCGAGTCAGGAGCGTTTAAAAATAGCGACCTTGAAGTGTCAGTGCAGCCTTCGAGAGAGAGAGAGACACACACACACACACACACACACACAAAAAAAAAAACAAAAAAAAAGTCCCTTGCACTAACGATATCAAACAATACTCATATTTAAAGGAAACTACACTAATGTCTTGATGATTCAGCTTTGCGAACGATAAAGCAATAATCATCCCTCTTGTATACGGACTATCAAACCTCATTCAAAGGAAACTAGGCTGCAATAATGAAACTAATCACTCGTATGCAGACAACCTAAACTAGGCTAGGAAACTAGGAAACTAGGCTACAATAATGAAACTAATCACTCATATGCAGACAACCACCTGTCCAATTAGCCTTACCCTTCCATACACTCACCTGGACCAATAGATTACTGCTAAACTACACTATTAACTGTCCATTGGTTTAAACTCATTTCAAACAAGCACTTGAAATTTGAAGGCGTTTTCCTCAAAATGATCAGATACATATATCGTAAAGCCTGATCACTGTGCTTTCTGTTATTACGGGTTAGAATAAATGGAGGGACAAACACGTAGATAATAATAAAAATACGAACACAACTTACCTCTCTGAAGAACACAGGCAAAATGGGAGGCGAGGGAAGGGGGGAAAGGGGAGGGAAGAGGACTGGTTGGGACGTCATGGTACTGCTTCGGTCGTCGTAGGATCTCGATGGCTTACAAATACGGAACGAGCACTTTGGTAGTTTAATTCAAATATAATAATGGCGATGGAGGAGATACAGTTGGGATTTTTATGGATTGTTTTATGATGCTGGTAATACTTTTAGACTTTGCATCATGAACGGGAAAATCACTCATGAAAACTAGGCTGACTTTTTCTGTGGCCTTAGGAAAAAGTAATGGGAGCCCGATACGTTTATATGGATGCCTTGCTAATACAGAACGACGACTTTGGTAGTTCAATACTCACACTATCGAGGAAGGAGGGAGGGAAGGTAGGAAAGGCTGTTCGAGACGTTGTAGGACCTTAATGCCTCATAAATACAGAACAAGGACTTTGGTCGTTTGATACGAACATAATAACGAGGGAGGGAAGAGAGGGACTGGTCCTGGCTGGTTCTATCTTGCCGAGTCTTAAAGCCTTATAAATTGATAAAAAGCAAGGACTGGTAGATTAATGCCTTACGATTGTCAAATGGTTTACAGTATATGATTGTAATAGTCACACAGCATGGGAAATATAGCATGCTAGGGAAAATGAGGTTGTTGGTGTCTAAAACGAAGCAGGCATGAACAAGTAACTCATTATCCTTCGTCTTTTTTGTGTGAGCTGAAAGACATAAATCTGTAACTGAACAAGGAACAATGCACACTACAGATGACATGTGAAGGGGAGGGAAAAGATATTCAGCATGATACAAACAGATGTTATGTGAAGTAAAGTATGTATGTGGTCCTGATAGAAGTAACATTTGGCTAACACGCCAAGAAGCATAAGATAATCTGCTATATTCTACTAGACATGTCCTCAAGTCCATCTTGGGTCCATAGGTCACATTTTCCAGAACTTTACATGAGGATTCTACCTTCATTTTGGTCATATGTTACATTTCCTACATGAAAGGTAAGTATATGTGTGTGTGTGTGTGTGTGTCAAACAGTTCATATACCTCTTAGAGAACTATGATTGAATGACATTAAAATGTACTGACGGAAAAAAATATTTCTTATACATTTAGAGCCCTTAAATCAGTTGCATATAAATTGTGAATCATATTTGAATGTGTACTAACTATATTCTTTTCACTTTACTATTGTATCTCAAAAGAGTGAAATACATAATACATTCTAAGGTGAACATCTCAAGTTGATTAACTTTTGGAGAAGTGATAAAAACTGATTGACTAAATAACAGGTCACATGGAAAACAGCACATGACAATGAACTATGAAGGCTGCCGTGGGGTACCAGAAAGCACTGGTAGATGGCCTGGTCCAGCTTACAAGTACTTTCTGCAGGTGCAGGAAGGGGTTAGGTGTTCCAGCCCAGAATGTTGATCATTTAAAAATATATTTTGCCAATATGGTGGGAGATACATATTCTTTGGAATACATACACTTCATTAATTAATTGGCCTTCATTCAGTCATTTTCCATTGCTCGTCCCAAGTTAATCAGTCTGCAATACTCACTCAAGAATGTTGTTACATATTTCATGAATACACTAATCAGTTTTTAGATATTTAGGTAATGGGCTGACCTTGACAATGATATCACCCTCCTCTGAGCAGACAATAATAAATCTAAAAAACCAAGACTAAAACACTGGTACTGTAAGGTATTTGATATGATTCCCTCAATAAAAAATTATGAGGGTTTGGGGAAGGGGGAAAAGGACATTAAAAACTTCAAACATCAATCTATCTTTATTTAGAACCGAAGCTTCTGGAAGAGCCAGCGATTCTTCCCAGACTTGTACCTGAAAAGAAACATATAATCAGTTTCTCCTGAATAACGAATGTAAAAACTTTTGGCAAGACATTATAAAATTATAGGAAACTAATGTAACCACAAGGACAAGCCACAACAGCAAACACATGGCGTACAGGACTGAAGCTCTGATATAACAAGCATCAAGTCAAATGATGCTTGGCAAGTACATTTATGACCAAAACACTAATATATGACATCACCACTTAGCAAGTGAATTTAAGTTTGGTATCACCACTTGATGACCCAAACACTTTCACCCTCTTGCTTCTTCTTCCATTCTCAGGGGACCCTCTCTCTCTATACAAGCACATTATATTTTTCACTATACACACAATTTGCCTACAGTAATTAGTACAGTAACGTACAGCACAGGTTTGTGGCCTAGGTGCAGTAAGCCTGAACTCAAATTTCGGTATGTAGTAGGCTATGTTATGAAAGCCAACTGAGGGAAGGGAGACTTCCAGGTCCTGTTTTTGTCATTCAGGGCAAAAAATTGTGTGCAGAACACCACTCCCAGGAACACTTTAATTTTCATATCATCCACAGTGGGAAACCAAAGTTGATTGGTCAGTCATTTTCAGAAATATATAATAATGGAAAGCATTGCAACTTCTTCAAAATAAAATCTAGACCAGGGGTCAACAACCCGTAATACTACAGGAGCCACTTTTCATAAAAAGTTCTTCCTAGGCATTCTGAGAATATTTATAATCATTGCTAAGTTACTTTTAACTAGTTTTAAGTGAGTTATCTCTGGTTAGACCCAAATGAAATTCTTTAGACACTCTGACTCTGGTGACAGGAATTCCACACCCTCAGGAAGCCCCATCATTTTGGTGCTTTTTCCTTTTGTGGTCAAATATGGGATCATATGAGGCGTATAGTGTAAAAGGGGTTACCAAACCAAATCGGATGGTATTGAGTTTTTGGCAGCTTCTGATAGCTGAATTCTTACCGCATCATGTGGTGAGGCAAGCTAAGGAGAAGGCGACCTAAGAGAGGATGATTCATAAGCCTAAAGCTGCATGATTTTTCTGTCAAACTCGCCCAGCGTGAGGTGTGTAGTGTGTGGCAGTCTCTTTAAAAGAGGCAAGCGGCTTAGCCAATGTGGTGATTGATCCCTACTCCCATGGCTGTGCCATAAACCATAGAGGGAAACTGACCTTTTTTTTTATTAAGCCTATGGAATGAGTTTTTTTACACTTAGGGTTATTTTTCTTTTACATAATCAAATATCGCTTGATGAAAGTTATCTTTAAGTGATTAAAAACATCAAAACCAACCCATAAATAATCAAATACAAAAGGAAAGTGTCCCAAAACCTAGAATTTCTGAACACTTAGTTCCAATAATTGATGTTTTCACCTTGAAAGGAAGGCTAATTCTTGCTATCATTGTAATTTTCTTTATGTAGTCGAATGGCTTTTATTTCAAGCTTTTCATTAACACATAAACGACTCAAATCCACCAATAAATAGCAGAGTTGCAAACAATTTTGAAAACGTTTCTTTATCCCTTTCTTTGCGCGTGGGACGGGACGCGACTATCCCCTCAGGCGCAGTCAGGCAGCCCAATGGGGGGTCTCTTTTAACCTCTGTAACTCAAAATCAATTCATCACAACTAAAAACCAAAAACATCATTGGAAAGAGGAGGCCCAGATACATAGGAGTCGGTTATGTATGCCTCTCCTGCGAACGTACATGCATGTTCAGGAAGTGATGAATGTGAACACTTGCATCAGTGCGTGCAGGATGATCAGCCATATTGAGGGAACTGCGGACATCTTTCCTTGAGATTCTGGCAAGGTTGTATTGCCAACTGCAATATTTACAACTATTTGGTCAAAGAATCAGTCAGGTGATAGGTGAGTGAAGCTATGCAAAAATGCCGCTATATTGGACATGAACATCCACCAGTTACTCGTCCATAGATTTGCCGCGCTGGGCTAATATGCTTTTCCACCAAATTTAGTGAAGAACTCATTCAATTGGCAATCCTGTGTTGTGAAAAATAGTGTTGGAACACTCCCATATGTGGGAGATTTGAGTGCGGCTGGAGCTCGCAGCAAGCGTTTAACACCACCAGCAAATACGCCTAATGCTCGCTGCGAGCCTTTAGCAATGAAAGGGTTAAATACGATTTTCCCAAAACTATAAAAATGGCAGGTTGCCCCTTTTACACTATACGCCTCATATGCTATCTGGCAACTGTCCTTAGTCTCCATAAAAACAAACAACAAATCATTATCTGCCAGTCTTTCCAATGGAAGAACAAATACACTCGACCCTTGATTTTCCAGACAAAATTCTTGGTCTGGCAATTGTCGGACATATACCCGGTCAAGTCTGGGAAGCAAAATAGATTCCAGGTAAAAACTCTGTGGTTTATCAAAGTCTAGTGGTTGCTGGATGTATGCCCAGCCAACAAAAGGTCTGGCCATGCAACACACTCCTTCCCACCATCACTGTCTGGTCAATACTCGCTACCATATGTCTTGAACCAGAAAAATCAGTCTATGCATCCTTACTCATGAGACTTTCTACATAACAAAGTGAAGGCTTTTTGTTAATTTATGCGATAGGTTTCTCGATATCATCTGCTTGAAAATTCTGTAAACCTAACTTAACCTAACAAAACCCCGAAGAGTTACCATACGTCTCGACTCAGGAAACTCATCAATTCTTCCTTACTAAATGACTCTCTATATAGCATGAGTTCCTTTATTAATTTATGCCATAAAGCGTCCAACCGCTCAGGACATTAAACGAAATGATGATGAAAATTTGTCACCTATCATGTGACTGAAAATTCTCTATACTTAACCTAACCTAGCAAACTCTGAAGTTACTATACATCTTTACTCAGAAAAATCATATATGCTTCCTAAATAACGAGACTTATTATCAAACAATGGGAGGTCTTTCTTGGTTAATTTATGCAATAAGTTTCTGGCTATCATGTGTTTGAAGTTGCCTTAACTCTTTCATTGCTAATCCCTCGCAGCGAGACTATCCCCCCAGGCACACTTGGGCAGCCCAGCTGAGGGAGGGGGGGGGTCTCTTTTAACTGCTGTATCTCAAAAACTATTCATCACAGCTAAAAACAAAAACACCATTGGAAAGAGGAGGCCAAGATCTATAAGATTCGGTCATGTAAGCCTCTCCTGCAAACGTGCAGGCACGTTCAGGGGTTGTTGCCTATGAACGCGACTGGCGCTCGCACACCACCACGCTAGTGCTCACTCTTTTGACCTCTGCATCTCAAAAACTACTAATCACAAGTAAAACACAAAAACACCATTGGAAAGAGGAGGCCAAGATCTACAAGATTCAGTTATGTAAGCCTCTCCTGCGAATATACAGGGACGTTCAGCAAGTGACGCTAGTGCTTGCTCTTTCAACCATTGTATCTCAAAAACTATTCATCACAGCTAAAAAACAAAAACACCATTGGAAAGAGGAGGCCAAGATCTATAAGATTCAGTTATGTAAGCCTCTCCTGTGAATGTACAGGCATGTTGCCTGTGAAGACGTACATTTATGCATGCGCGACGGCCAGCCATATTGAGGTAACTACTGAGTCTTGATGGGGTGCTGGCAGGGTAGTATTGCCAACTGCAAAATTTACAACTATTTGATCAAAAAATCAGTCAGGTGACAGGTGAAGCTATGCAAAAATGCTGCTATATTGGTCAACAACATCCACCAGTTACTCATCCGTAGATTTTCCACTCTAAGCTGATATGATTTTCCACCAAATATAGTGGAAAACCCACTGAATTGGAAATGCTGTGGGGTGAGAAATATTGGAACACTCTCATACGTGGGAAATTTGAGTGCGACTGGTGCTCGCAGCAAGGATTTAGCACCACCGGCAAATTACGCTAGTTCTTGCTGCGCGGATTTAGCATCGAAAGGGTTAAACTTAACCTAACCTGTATAGTAATATAGTACAGGTTCACAAGTTCATTTTACGGTTGCATAACTTTAGAACAGTGCTATACCCAGTTACGTCAAGAAGGTATTTTTCACTGAAAAGTATTCAAGGATACTTTCAAGAAGTATTTGTATTTGTATTTAAATTAAAACCATTTCTGTGTATTCATATTCATATTCGTTGGAATTTGAAGTTTTTGTATACCGGTACATATTAGAATACACAACTCTGGTATTCACTCCATCCCTGCCACCAAGCCCCACAAAATAGCATACCAACTCCATGGGAGGAAAAAATAACTAAATAAAATATGTAGTGATATAATTGCATGTTTGGTTACCCTACAAAGTTACCAGGGTAGTTCATCATGCTTTAAATGCAAATAATAGACTATGAATGACAAAAATTTAAGAATGTAATACAAAATTATTCAGACATACTATGAAAGAAGTTTTGTTTTCTCTAGTGGCAAATATCCTTTCCATTGAGACAGCATTTTACTGTGTGCTTGACATAATTAATACAATCTTTCATATTACAAAATTACATTCATCAGTATGCTCTGGTTCTCAACTACTGGCTGACTTGAGATGTCTTTTTCCTTAAGTATTAACAAAAAGATGTTATGTTTTAAATTTTTATACATACCTCTCCTCAAGCTTGGCCTTGACCATCCTGCGGGCCTTTTTCCTGCGAGCGGGATCCTTCAGGATCTCCTTGTTGATCTTAACCTTGTCAAAGACAATGTCAGTTGCGGTGTAACGCGTGGGCATCACGTGCTTCAAATTCACAATCTGTTGGCAAAAAAAGGCATCATAAAAGAAGGGAAAATCACAATTATACAAACATGTTAAAATTTTTGTAGTGTGCCACATCATCCTTCCCCTACATTGGAGTACTCAACAGAATTAAACAATAATGTTCATGACAAACAACAAAAATGTTCATAAGCACAGCAGACATACCCTGACAAAAGGCTTGATCTTAGAGCGGCGGGCAATCTTTTTCTTGCTCATGCTCTTGGTGACCTTGCGAGGGTACCGCTCAATGCCCGCCACCAGGCCATGCTCATAGGGGCGGTCCTGTGTGCCCTCATCGTTGCTCTTGATCACGATGGCTTTCTTGCCGGCCTGCTTGCCGGTCAGCAGGATCACCACCCGGCCTGGTTTGTATACCTTTACCATGCTGCAACAATAAAATTAATTAGTTTGTGCATATAGTTTTATATTTATCTTATTCTTAAAAGTATAAAATCACTAGATATATCCAAAAACAAGGTTAAATTTCTGTATTTTAAATTGTTAACTACTAACTGGTAACTTGCAAACAATATCTTACATTAATAAATAATTCATCAAAAACAGTAATTGGTCAAAGGTTGCAAACCTCAAAATCACTGGTGCATAACATTACGAACACTAATGAGAAGCAATGTCATTTAACCCTTTCACGTACCATGACGCGACGCGATTCACAGCAAAACAGAATCGTCTACAACAGCTTTTGACTCAAATCACGTCAAAAACTTTTAAAAATTCACCAAAAATAAAGTATCTTTCAGAATCATGTCAAAATTTTTGGCGTCAAAGATCCAAGCTAGACCTATAAAATAAAATAATTGTCAACTCTCTCATGCCGTTGGATTTGAAGTGATAATTGTTTGTGGTTTAGTTGCTTCTCAGCAGGCAGTCTGTGAGCATGACTGTCATCCCTTTAAATTTATTTTTTTTCCCAGTTGGTAACCTTCACTATTTATTTGCTTTTATTTTTTCTTTCTTTCATAAGGCAGAATAATCTCTCCCAAAACCAACGATATATAATAATGCCAGGAAGGAATAATCGTGGATGAAATCAATAAAATTTTCGCAGCATGGTCAGGCCATTCCGTGAGGCCCCCTAGGGAGCCCCAGATGGATGTCACAGTGGAAAGAGAGACTTGTTAAACTTTTGGTGCGTGAAAGGGTAAAGTTCCAGTACTTGCAGCAGGCAACATGCTAGTCAGTAGCCTTCATCTATCCCTGTATCATCCTCACCACTAAAGTAAAATTCAATGAGCAAGGTATGTCATGTGTCTGCGTAGCGTATAGGTGCGACGAGAGCTTATTCTCCTTGAGCATTTGTAATGGAAGACATGTTACAGTTTTGGAGCCATTTTGCATGTTATCGATTTGAAAACATTCGCCACTACACAGTCCAGACAGTAGTCAACGGTTACTGATTTAGTGAAAATCGGTCTTGAATTTTGTTGATAGGTTACTGTATTCCTTAGGCTGCATTATGCAAGAAAATTTGGTTGGTTTGAAAATTGATTAGCATGGGGTGAAGTTCATTGTTTCTCAATTTCAATTTTGAGTGTGGAAATCACTATTTATGGGGAAGGGGATGGTGCATTCAGGAAAATAATGATTTCTCGGACGAATAGCAAGCAAATTGATAACATCAAAACATAAAATAAATTGTCCTAGGCCATTGTCGTGTTTTAAGATAGACATTGCTGATCATGAGCCTTACTAACATAAAGCCATAAAACCCAGGGGTCTGTGAGGGGATTAAACTGCACTGAAAAGAGAAATGTAAAAAAACAATTGCGCAAATTATTTGGAATTATTCCAGAGGCATGCCCGCCACTGACTGGGGGAAGGTAACACCATGTGGGATTCCTTCCATTAAACACCATTACGGGGACGGTTCTGCTGCCAAATTCGAGGCATAATATTAACCACACGGACCTCACGTTAATGAACCGGCCCCAGACAGACTATTGTGGGCTGCAAAATATGACGAAACATTGAAGTGGTTAAAGCAATCCCCAGCGCCAGACTATTTGTTTACATCGGCTCGGGGAACTTAGGTGTTAATTTCTCTGCGTCTACCTGCGCCATCACCTTAGGATTAACACACACGCCTCCCAACACTATACTTGATCTCAGTGAGGCACCACAATGGCCCGCCGCCCCGCGATGCCACAGATAATGGAGGATAAACTTAACACACGGCACTTGACTCACACGGCGCTATGGTGGGCAGCAGAAGGAAGGCCTGGTGCGATGGTTCTTCTCGGGAAAGCACGTCAACAATATCTCGGGTGTTTTTGTGGGTTTTATTCGTGTGTGAATATTTTTAGGGGGTTATGAGGAGTGTCTTATATAAAATCTAAGTGTAAATGATGAGGTACATGAGAAATATATAATTCATTGGTGTTGGCCTTGGTCTTGCCGCCGCCAGCCTTCAGCCCGCGTAATTTGAACCACAAAATGAGAACTGCGGCTTTATTTTTAAGGAAAGGGAAATGATCTGATAAATGTTATATAGTATGATTATATTATAATATTTAGAGACATGCGATCATCGTTTATCACGTCTTTGAATATACCACAGGAGCTTACAAGCCGTTTAACTTGATTACATAAGCAGGCCAAGGGAATGCGGATTACCACATCCTTTCAACAAACATTACAATATAGAGAGCTCTCAATGCATATATTTCCGTATTATTCCGGAATTACGCCCTCGTCACCGCGAAGAACACCTCTGTGCTATATGAGGCATTTTGGGCACACAATACGTACACTGCCATGTTGCAATCCTTCGCAAATCACTCGGTCATCAAATCATCAGATAATAATAATGTGAAATAATACACATGGTCTTGGGGGTAATATATGGAGATATTTATTTCCGTTTATCGCATTTTGGCAGCGGGGCACAGGTGAGGTCAGGTGAGGTCAGGTTGGCTTAGATTTAGCTAGGTCAGGTTGGGTTAGATTTTAAAAAGTTATGTCAGTTTAGGTTAGGTAAGGCAAGATTTTGTTTGCTTAAAAATAATTGTATATTATGATAAACACGTGATACGCCTCGCGCTGCGCCGTTGGTTGTTGTTGCGGGCGTCTTCTTTCTCAGTGTCATGGCCGGCGGGAAGTACTTCTGTTTACCTTGCTGTTTTTGTGAATTATTTAAGAGATATTTGTGCCCCTAAGTGCAGGAGGACAGAGTTCATACCCGTTGAGATGTTGATTAGATTACCGCCGCCTGGGCTCAGAAATGTTAATGTTTAGAAATGTTGAAATTAAAAGAAGTTTAAATGTTGGGACAATTTTCAGTTTCACCCAACCAATGATTTTATTACGTGGTTCATGTTTTTCTGGTGTTAAATGTTGTGAATTGCATGATTTTGTACCTCATTTCCGTCCCAAATGTCTACTATTCGACTTGTGCTGAAATGCTGAAGTGTTGAAGTGCTGAAATGCTGAAATGTAGAAGTGCTGATATGTTCACTAGATCATCGTCGCCCAGAAACAACTCCGCGGTCGAGTCAGCGAGTTCGAGTCCCCGAGTCCGAGTGTTGCCCCAGCGCTGAGGGAAGACGGCCGACTCCTACAAAGGTAAAGTAGATCAGTAGCTGCTCGTGGCCTCAGTGCTCATCTCCGTAGATCAGAACGATTGTTCCTTCACACTCACCTATAAATAATGGCCCTTGCACTATATAGGATACTTACTGTACGGTACAATATGGGAAGGGTTAGGATGTTATCAACCTTAGTTGCCGCACAGACCTTCCTTGGCGTTTTGATGATTAATAAGCAGGGTTGAGGGAAGTGAAAGCAAGGGTAAGGGTACAGGCAAAGCTTATAGATAAATATTTGAAGTTTGGGGCATATACTAAGCTGCACATGGTGCTCCTCTCTGTCTCATTGGTCCTGGAGCCTGTGGTGAATGAAAGAACCCTCGGAACTCAGGGCAAGTGTGCCATCCAGGGTTACTGCAGTTTACCTTTCACAGGTGTCCCCAGATACCCATTTATCAACCCTGAGCCGATTGTTGGGTAAAAGATTTGGCAAAACTTAGGAATAACCACTCCAAACCAATATTCGTAGTAATTTAGGACGTGAAAGAATTATTATTATAATGCATTTTCATATGCGTTTTACCTTGGGGAGGGGCCAGGGGGGCAAGCCTCTTAATTATAGAGTTAGGTGGCTTGGATTTTCTAAGTCCATTGTTATTGTTTCACAACTGCCTCTGTACACAGACTGAGCCTCATGCCGACATTCACACTACAGTATCTGCAAAATTAATGTGTCTTTGTGTCAAATCAAGACTGATATAATGACACCTGTTGATTTACCACAGATTTATTGTAAATTTTAAGTTTTACTGGTGCATTACACACACGGATGATCTTAAGGTATAAAATGTTGTAGTGGTTAGCATGATTATATAGCTACAAATCTGCTTTCTGCAGGGCAGGGTTTGAACCCCAGTCAGGGTCATAATTTCTTGTGGGGGTTAGGGTGCTATAGCCCCCAGTGTTTTCTATACCAGCCTCAAAAATGGCCTTGAAAGTGTTTATTAAAAAAAAAAAAAAAAGTTCCCCCAGCTGGGCATGCTCGCTTCGCTCGCCCCCTCCCCCCTCCCACTCATGAACCAATGATACCCTCTAGCTCCCCAAAAGATTTGCCAAAATTACAGGCCTGCTGGTCCAGGCAGTCAATGTGCAGCTCACCCAGCTGTTCAACCTCCCTTTTGGGGTGGTCAAGTAATGGGTAACTACCTGGGAAAACCCTGGGGAAGGTAAATTGTGGTAACCTGGATGCCACACCGGGCCTGTGTCCCAGGGTAATGAGTTCTTATCCACCAGAGGTTCAAGGGGCAAAGAGATGAGCATTGGGGCCATGTGCAACTGGAGTGTATGTCCCCAACTTTACCTTTTATAACTTTAGTGTAGTAACAAGCTCAACTATAGCTAGAAGTTATTTTTAACTGAAAGTATCTATGATTGCATTCATAAATACTTTCATGAAGTATTTTTATGAGCATTAGTATTTACAGTATCCTCATTCATTGAAATCTGACATACCGGTATTTGTATTTGCATTTGGATACTTATTTCTTGTATTCACTTCATCCTTGGCTGTGTTATAAGTATATTCTAGTTATTCAGTGAGTGAAGTTCACCCACCTGATATAACAGAGATCTGCACCATCATGAAGTGGCAGCAGCAGTATTGAGACTAATCATAAGTATGATCAATACTTTGTGCCAGTGTTCATATAGTTTCACATCAATTTTTTTTTTCACAAGTTTCAGTTTTCATCTAAAGTCATAACATTTTGTGGAAAAACTGGTAACCATAATTTGTACGCCTGAGAATTTTTTTCCCCATTCAGTTGCTAACATTGGAAATTAATTTTTTTGCTTGCTGCTCACATGCAGAAAAAAAAATTAACTCTTGTGGTGGAAATTCACTTGATTGATATAGGTTAGCATTATTTTGTGTTAGACATTGTTTTTGTTGATTCAGTTGTAATGATGTCCATATTCCTCTGTTTTCTTTACTTGTAACTAAATGTGGAATGGTTTCATCAGTGTGTTAAAATAATCTCTATAAGCTAAAATATAATAACCCAGATGCAATATTTTACCACACATGTCCTTATCCTGGTAACTTCAAAAGGCTAATTCAAAACATTATTATGCATTCCTTACACCTGCATTGATATCTACAGAACTGATTCAACTATTTATTTTATTTTATAATTGGTCTGTAGTGCTGGTAGGCTTTCATGATGGGGTTTATAGGTCTGCCCCAGCCCTCTAGTGGTGCAAGCAAGTGTTTTATAGCAGTGCCATTTATTCTTAGCTCATATGCTGCATCCTGGAGCACCACTAGATTCACTTTAATTGGAGAGTTTTGCTAGAAGTGATCATCAGGACAATGTCTGGTTAATCTTAGGCCACTCGTCAATGACTGAAAATTGCCAGCTTGTAGCAATGAGCGGTTACATAAATACTTTGGGTGTATACTACACTTTCTGGCCCCATATCCATAAAGGCTTTTTACTACTTTAGTAACTCACAGTAGGTATCTCACAAGATTTGCGACTTAGTACAAAAGCTTTGTAAGCTTCTCTGAATAGGGTTGCAGCATTATCAAGGCTTCACTGCACTTGCTCAGAACTCAAATCTTGTTCAAGACATTGGTCATGTATCTCTCTCTATTAATCAATTAGTGTTTTTTGATTCATATGTGTATGGAATGTTCTTTTCATACATTTACCTCAGGGTAAAGAAATGTATTTGCTATATGGACACAAAACTACTTATTCATGGGAGAGGGAGAGAGAATGAAAGATGTTTCATGCAGAAATTTATTTCATTATGTACGTACCTTTCTTTATTCAGAGTGTAATAGGTCTTTTGATATGGATGAATCTAGTTAAGGCTGCCCCTAACTCTGGTGAAGCAGCAGTCTCTCTGTCTTTCTTTATCATTGTACGTTGACTAAATTACTTTTTGGTTACACAGGAGTGAAAAATCAGTTCCTTAAAGCTAAAATTTCCTTTGTCTTGTTGACATCATCCTAAAGTAAACCCTGTTCATGATTTATAACTTAAATTCCACTTTTTTGTCATAATATGAGTAGCAAAGTATGTATAGTGCATTTTTCCTCTGCATATCTTTACTTAATTATTGTTGTGTTAAGGGGTGCAGGTGGCATCAGATGTTGGTGGAGTCTTTGAAGTGATTTTTGTCTGATGTCCATGGTATTCACTAAAGACTCTGTGGTCCAGTGCTTAGCATGCCTGGCTACAAATCCACAGGCCTAGCTTTGAATCCAGACTTGGACATTCATTCACTGTCCATAAACTGGTACTACCTGGGGAAACCTGAGGAAGCTAAAGTGTTGTAATCTGAATGTTACCGTTGTCATGTGACCCAGGGGAAATGGTTCTCACCCTCCACAGGGTCAAGGGCCAAGTGGTCAGAGATGAGCACCATGGTGATACACCACTACAGTGTATGCCCCCAACTTTACCTTTACCTGCACTGTAGACCAGTAACTGGTGAATGTGGTTGTTAAGTTGTGTGAAGAAATATTGAGTGATGAATTAAATATCTGGAAGAGTTGGATATTTTAGAGAAAGCCAATATGAATTCAAAAGATGAAAGGCTTGTGTCTATAATTTGTTGAGCTTTCACTCTAGGGCAATTTATTTGTTACATGACAGAAACAGTTGGGTGGATTGTGTGTATTAGATTTAGAGAAAGCCTTTGGCAAGATATCACACAAATGACTAATATGGAAGTTGGAACATATTGAAGGGCCAAGAGAGAGCCTTCTGGAATGGATGAAAGACTTCCTAAGAGATAGACATATGAGGGCAGTAATAAAGGATAGAATATCAGAGTGTAGGGAGCTTGTCAGACAGATGTATAATCTCTTGGCATTACACTGCATGGATGAAGAATTATTGATGAACTCAAAAGTGGTATTGATCCATCCCAGCTTTTGTTCTGCTGACATTCCAATGCATCTCGACCTGTGGCATCATATGGGGTTCAAAATTTTTCTCATTTTTCTGATATATACATTGATAAGGACCTGTAATTTGCTTGAAGAGGTTATGCATTGGAGAAAACTTTTGTCTTGCACAAACTAAAAATCTAGACGTGTTTGACAGTTGGATTTGTTTAGAACCTCTAGAGTTTGACAGAAGAGGTTTTTCAGTGATCCATAGTGTTGGGCATCCTGCTCTCCTTGAAGGTCTGGAAGAGATTTTTCTTTTTTCTTAAGTGCATCTTGCAAGGCATTTGGGCAACTGAGGAAAATGAAAGTCAAATCACATTAATTAATTTGTTTTCTAGTGGTTAATTTTTACAATGATATATATATATATATATATATATATATATATATATATATATATATATATATATATATATATATATATATATATATATATATATATATATATATATATATATATATATATATATATATATATATATATATATATATATATATATATATATATATATATATATATATATATATATATATATATATATATATATATATATATATATATATATATATATATATAGATATATATATATATATATATATATATATATATATATATATATATATATATATATATATATATTAGAAAGAGAGAGAGAGTCAAAGAGAGAAAGGGAGATAGAGCTGTCTACATGTAACACACAATACACTGCAGATCTTTGTACACTGTTAAGGTTATTTCAGCTACACACTCACTGGGCCAAGGCGCCCCTGGCACTGGGCAGTGGCCGGGAGGGTGGCGCCCTTAGCAAGCTGCTACACCACCCTAATTATGACCTTAACAAGCCTCAATAACTTTGGATTACAAAAATACACTTCGTCATCTATTCAGTCGAGCTACCTGGCTTAGAGATATTATACTGTACAAAAGCTGTATAATACAATCCTTACAGCCGTACACATGACAGCGAAGCCTACGCCTATAGGTATGTATGTATGTATGTATGTATGTACTGTCAAACAGTATGTATGTTTAATTGGCTCTATGAGCATGCCCACATCATGGATCGGAATAGCTCGGTGCACCTGATATTGTGCCAAAGAGAAGAGATGTGAAAGTGTTATGTCTTGGTCACGGTCCTGAATCCAGGGGCTAGGCCTTACCCGCTAATGAGGGAAGCCTGAACCTCAAGCCCTATCCTGCACAGCCTGTCTTCCATGTGACAATAATGATGTGCAGGGATGCGTGACATCGTGTGTAAATGGCACCATTTTTCATCGACCTTAGAAATCTGTTTTGACAAAATCCTTATTTTTGTCATCTTCTGAGTTACTATCATCGCAACTGCCACCAACATTATAATCATCTTCATAATCTTCTTTAATGGTAATAACAGTAGCAGTAGTAGTAGTAGTAGTAATAGTAGTAGTAGTAGTAGTAGTAGTAGTATGTGTGCAGGCTCTTAGCATCTTTAGGTTATTCTGAAAGTACTGATTTTTATTATTATTATTATTATTATTATTATTATTATTATTATTATTATTATTATTATTATTATTATTATTATTATTATTATTATTATTATTATTATTATTATTATTATTATTAAGTATATTTTTTTTAATTATGCCATTCCCTGCTGGGTATGCACTTGCTTCTCCTGTGGAGGTTCCAGTAGAAGTATTGGTTGATAAATGGCCTGCACACAGGTGAAACACCAGTAGTAGTGGTGAGGTGATGGTGATGGTGGCAAAAGAAGCTCCATATATTGTGGTGTGATTAATGGTCATGGTCGTTATAACCTTCACATAGGTTACAACACACACACACTCAGTTTACAGTTAAGATTTCTCTGGTTTGATTCCTGGTTGTAGTGGAAACAAAGGGGCAGTCTTCATACACCCACACCTTGATCCGTCCATCCAGCAGTGAGTGGGTGCTGGGTATCAGGTGGGGATTGTGTCCTGCTTATCGAGGTGATAGTCAGGCACAGCAAAAGATGAGGAATCCAAGCCTGAAAACCCAAGGCCTTCAACCCTGGGACACATGAGCTTGTAGCTCACTCCAGAGAGATATGAGTTGGTGAATTACACGCAGGTGTAATAAGTCATCCAATTTTCAAACCATGAATCACCTCAAATGAGAAAAAAACTCTAGTTATATATATATATATATATATATATATATATATATATATATATATATATATATATATATATATATATATATATATATATATATATATATATATATATAACAATAATAATAATAATAATAATAATAATAATAATAATAATAATAATAATAATAATAATAATAATAATAATAATAATAATAATAATAATAATAATAATAATAATAATAATAATAATAATAATAATAATAATAATAATAATAATAATGATAATAATAATAATAATAATAATAATAATAATAATAATAATAATAATAATAATAATAATAATAATAATAATAATAATAATAATAATAATAATAATGATAATAATAATAATAATAATAATAATAATAATAATAATAATAATAATAATAATAATAATAATAATAATAATAATAATAATAATAATAATAATAATAATAATAATAATAATAATCTTCAATCCCGAGGCTCCTCTGAAGGAGTGTTCCCCAGGCTGCAGGTGGCGTCGACAGCCTAATGATGTTCGAGGAAATGACTATGAAGGCCGTAATGATATGATAATGGTATGACTGCGAACTGAGGGTACAAGAGAGAGAGAGAGAGAGAGAGAGAGAGAGAGAGAGAGAGAGAGGGTAGGGGGGAGGGGGATGCGGTGCGTATCTCAGCCGGCCTGTATTATCGAGTAGGCTGGAGCGAGGGGAGGCAGGCAAGGTCAGGGTGTCGGGGGCTGTACTATATATAGTATCACGCTCTCTGGCCCGCTGTGTTCATGGCAATGGCAGCGGCGCTATCCAATTTGCTAAAGTGAATAACATGGCTGGCCTGTGTGCATGTAATATTGTATTTACATGTGTGTATGTATTTGTTTGCGTGTGTATGTGTTCACTGTATATCTATAAATCGCAGTTTTAATCAAAGTGATGTAGGTTTCCGCCATCACCGCCGCCACCTCCTCCACTCAGCTGATAACATGTAAATTCAGAATTCGTTTACATTTGACTCCATCTCGCACCTCCCCGAGTCTCGATAACCCATTGATGAAACACGTAAGGTTCCTCATAATGAAAGGTGTGCATATATGGCCTCGGCAAAGTCCACATCGTAATATTCTCCAGCCATCAATTCATCTGGTAACTTTGGGTGTTGGCATTGTCTGTTTGGCCATCTTGATTTAGGAGTGGTTCTTATCTATATACAAGCCCTGGAGCATTGACTTATTCATTCAGGGGTGGTTGTATATCTCTCAACGGGTGTGTGTATCGTATTAAATCTTGAGGTTAATATAAATCACAAAGGTTTTTATTTATTATTTTTGCAAGGTAACTCAATAGCGAAAGTCATTACTACCAGCTGGGTCTTTATGGAAAATTGTAATATGTTTCGTGTGGGGGACTGTTTTTCTTTCTCGTATTCCTGTATTCTTTTTGTATTGTTCTTGTATTGTGATTTTCTTCCCTAATATTATGTGACTTGTTTCGTGTGGTGGCTGTTTTTCTTCCTTGTATCATTGTGTTCTTGTACTGCTCGTGTAGTCTTTGTAAGATGTTTAGTGTGGATACTTTTTTCATCCTTGTATTCCTGTATTCTTCTTTTATTCTTTCATTTTCTTCTATACTTCCCTAACCTGTAACTTGTTTTGTGAGGAAACTTTTTTCTTCCTTGTCTTCCTGTATTTTGTTGTATTTTTCTCGTATTCTTACCCCATTACTACCTCGGCTTGTCTTCTTTTTCTGTCACGGTTTCTTTCTGTGTTGTATCAGAATAACACCAGAAAGCCAGTCAGTGTTTCTTTTGCGCCTAAAAAATTAATTAATCAGTTTGGCAAGCGATAAATCTGTACCTATAGCTGTCTATCTATTTCTATCTACCTGTCTGTTTATCTCTGTTTGTGCGTGTTTTGTCTGCGATGCTATAAACAGAAGCACCAAATAGATAATTATAAATGTACAAAAAAATCGTGATTACCTCCAAATTACTGTCAGATAATTTTTGTATATACTAACTTTTTTTAATAACATAATGACTTATTTTTTTGGCTCGTTTGGACGCTGATTCATATTTTCGCAGAACCAGTAATTAAACGGAGTCGTGTTGGCGTTGGGGGGCGGTTTGCAAATACTGACCAAGGAAAGGGTGGGACGTGAACTCCCGGGAGGCATTAGTGTCGCTATTATCTAAAGGAAGCATTGAAGATTATCCAGTGTCGGCCGTATTCATGGTCTGCGATAGATATTGCTTTCCCTAACGTCTTGTCTCCACTTCCTTTCTTATTTTTCTTCTAAATCACTTCTTCCTCTCCTCTCCTCTCCTTTCCTCTCCTCTCCTTTTCTCTCCCCTCAGCCTCTTCTTTACGTTCTTTTACCTCCTTTTACTCCATTTCTTCTTCCTTACTGATCTTTGTCTTTTCAACTACTTCCTTCCCGTCTTCCTTTTCATTTACATTTTGTTCTTTTCTTCAGACTTTCTCTAAAATCTCTTCCTCTCGTTTATAGTCTCCGTCTTTACCGCTTCCTCCTCTTCTTGCTGTGGAGACTATCTGTTAACACCGTACACACATTTAGGCGAGGAATCCTTCTTCCTTTCGCCCCTACTCCCTCCAGGCTGTTAGTGTTTGAAAGGTCACGAGGAAGCACGTCAGATAACCACTGTGCCCTTAAACCCGGCGTGATCGATCCTATCGCCATCAGGGACAGTCTATAGGCTCACAATGATATTTTCAGAGCTGGTGCCTTCTGTTTTTTTCTCTTTATATGATGCCTCAGACCACGGCGCGATGGATTCTAGCGCTCTCAGGGACAGTCTATGGGCTCACAATGATGTTTCCAAAGCTGGTGCCTCCGATTTTTCTCCTTATATGATGCCGGCGTCTACGTGAAGAAAGAAAATTATAGCATCAAGCAATCCGAGTGACGTTGATGTGTCTTATCATGTTGTTGGTTCTTTTAACTGGAGCGACTTACAGCGATATGATATTGGGAACCACAAGATTGTTTCAGGTAAAATAGCATCGTAGTATCATTTTCCTGACAGAGTGAGGGAAGAGGTGCATTCTTTTCATAGTCAGCCTGTTTGACCATACCTTCCCTCCCCTTAGAATTAGATGAACACCACGCGTTAGGGAGTGGTCGGTGCATTGCTTGATCTGTCACAATAACCAGTCATACCGAATAACACTTGGATTATTTGAAGCTTACTCATCAGATTGGTCGGAACAGACAACAGAACTAAGCGACGATGTACTTGATAGATACCATGGTGTGAGAGGGTTGGCAACAATTACAAACGTTAACAGACTCTTTAAGCAGCGGTGACGTGCATAGTGAATTTAAAGGTCTTTATCTTCAAGGGAGTGCAGGACACCTCTCCACCCGAAACTGACCTCTCTTCTGGCCACTCATTTCTAGTTTCTTGTATAGGAGTAGTGCTTAGTGGGCATTCTTTTTTTGTTTTTATCTGTTTTTGAACTTAAACTGCTTCCTTTACTGTAAAACCAAATGAACATACACATCTCTCCTCGTCCTTGGCAATCCTTGGAGATCTTCGTTGGGTGATGATCGTGGTCTTAGTTGTGGTTGTGGTCGTGATGGGTCTAGACGGGTCATGAGTCGAGTTCGGGGGCTTCAGGTGAGGAGGGGCGCGGGTCTGGCCTCGTGCTAGCTGTATCTGGAGGAGAGGGGGTTGATGTGCACGTCCTGGTCTGCTGACGTGAAGTGCTGTGCCTTCGGCGGGCCGCGCTCCTCGTCGGGGGTGTTGTAGCCGATGTCGATCACTTTGACAGGGTAGGTGAGCTGGTTGCCGTTGTCCCACGAGTAGATCTCCTGCGAGAGGGGAAGAGGAGGGCGATGTGAGGTGGGGGATGGCAAAGGTGGGGGTGTTAGACGAGAGGCATCGTGGGTTAGCTAGTGTGAATCATCGAGGTGAAAGTTGTATGGCCCGTATTCTCAGGCGCTTTTGGCTCTCACAACAAATATTTGGAAAGGCCATAAAGGGGATTCGGGTTCTCATTGGTGTTTTTCACATTCATGATGCAGAAGCCTTGTCAAACTTTTCACTAGGCTCATAAAACTACCCATGGAAATACTAACACAACCTCTACGAAAAGACCAAATGTGAGTGTGTAAGCCCAGAAATGTTTGAGAATATGGGCCTATGCGATATGATGTTGTTGATAAGCTTTGACCTTATTCTACATAAACGTGATGAATGTTTTTTTTATTTTTTTTTTATTTTTTTACCTATTCTAGTGGTTCAAGGAATCATAGTATATCTTCATGGATGGCCTAAGTGACGTGCTATCTTTACAAACTAGCTCTAATTGATATTTACGTCATTGTATGCTATATTCGCTGGCTGTTAAGTGACATTAATAGGTATTTTCTACAGCAAAACAAAGACTCGTCGGTATGTCTCTTCTATCCCCCAAACGCTGCTCACAACCCTTTTCCCTCTCAGCTAACACAAATACGATTCGCTCCCCCGTGCTTACCTTCGTGTTGTAGTTGTAGCCCAGCATGGTTGTCATTCTGAAGGGGTTGGTGAAGCTCAGATCAACGTCCAGCAGCCTCTTGCGGTAAAGGTCGAAGGCGAACCTGTCGAGGGAGGGACGAAAGGGGTGAGAGAAAACCGTAAACTGCATGTCTCGCTTTGGTAATGACGAATACAAGCTGGAAAATAATAGTATGGATTCTGGCAACCCGAAACCCCTTTGTAGAGTTATATATAAGCAACAGGAATAGTGTTTTTTGTAAGCTTGCGTGCCTGACAGCTGCGTAAGAGATATGAGAACTTATATATTCAAAGGAAATGTGTGCTTGTTGGTCATTGAAAGATCACAAGTAATTGAAAGAAAAAAAGTTAATTGCAGGTCAAGGTATCGGAAACGTCAGTCCTTTTAACTTCAATAACTCGCTTGCTGCTAAGTGCTTTGATAGATTTTTTCGCGTATAGTATAGAGGATCGGCAAATGCAGATCAGTGCAGGACTTTACACCCTAATCAAATCAAGTAAAACCTGAAGCCTTTGTAATAAATTAAAAATCCAACGGTGTAGCATCGAGTTAACTAAAATACCGAATATGTTTGTGTTGTTAACGAAATTGAATGGCACGTTTACGGTATACACACACAATTTTTTTTATAGTAGTCAAAGGAAATAGGTATCGTGTAATATATTTTTGCTAATTCTATACAGATGCGCGCGTGGATGTTTACGACTCGGCATTGCTTTACCTTTGCCGTTCATTCTGCGTAATTGCCTGCCTATCGAGTGCCAGCGCCAGGTAGACCGTCCGGCGGGGATTTGTTACGTTACCTGATGGGCCGCGGAACGAAGCAGCCGTAATTACAGCCTTGTTGAGCACCGCCGGCGCCTCCGTACGGGCTAGACGGGCCGCCTTCCTCATCTTAATTAATGCTTTGTCTTTACTAACGAAGTGGACCATTTTTTCATTGAGGAATACGTGTGCCGTGCGATAGTCTTTTGTTTGCTGGTCGGCTAGGCGGGCGGGCGGGAGGGAGGCAGAGTGGGTCGAGTGGAGGACTCCTTACTCGGGTATGTGTTGCCTCTCGACTTAATTTGCCTCCTCTGAGTTATGGGTCCCCTGAGGGTGTCCCCGCCTCCCCTATAACTTTATAATTATGAGTACTCGTAGAAAAGTCGACCCGCGGCTCCCGGAACACGTAGGCAGCTCCTCATCGCGCTCCAGGTCACGTGCGGCCTCGGGCGTGAACACTCACCACTCTTTCACGCCCAATTTTGTTGCTATTCCCCCGGCAACGAAATATAAATCAAGTAGGTGTGATATTACTCCTTATGTTATCTTTTACGTGTCTTATTTCACAACCGGTACAACAGCTGGTGGCGTAGATATTAAAGAGGTGAGTATGTTACCTTCAGCCACCTTGTAAATCAAAGAGTCGTGATGTTACGTTTTATACTATCTTTTTCTCGTCTTATTTCTCTACCGGGACAGCTGCTGGTGACGTATAGTTGTTAAAGAGATGTGTATGTTACTTTCAGCTACCGTGGTCGTTCCCTCCTCTTGCCCTGCCCCTGTAGTTTAAAAGCACCGTAGTCAGAGTATGCACCCCCACTTGCCCCTATCACTTCCCTCACCACTTCTCTTCTTCTGGGTCTAAGTGGCACCCCGTACATGCATCCAAAAATTAGTATCATCTCTCCTGGCCTCTCGTTCTCTTTTCTTTTGCCGGAGCAGTGTCTAGCGGGCCTTTTAGTTGCTGTTTTTGTCTTCTGCCCTTGAGCTGCCTCCTTTACTGTAGAAAGGAAAATAGCCTCCACTTCCCCTATCTATTCCCTCACTTCTAGGTTATAAGTGGCTTCCCCAGTAGTCCGCATCTCAGTATGATCTGTCCCAAGAAACCTCACTTTTCACTATTCCTTCCCTTACTTCTTTTACGTTATAAGTGTCACCCCGTTCATGTTTCTCAGTAATCTATTCCCTCACTTTTTGGTTATAAGTGGCTTCCCCAGTAGTCCACTTTTCACTATTCCTTCCCTTACTTCTTTTACGTTATAAGTGTCACCCCGTTCATGTACCTCAGTAATTAGTGTCAAGAACTCCCACTTCCTCCTATCACTACTTCCTTCTTCTAGGTTCGAAGTGGCATCCCCGTACTCCACATCTCAGTTTGTATCACGTCTGTACCAAGAAGCCACAGCGTCTCCCCTAAGTCCTAGCGAACCTCTCTCCATTCCCCGCACGTCCGCTCCGTCCATTACCTGATTTTGGTGTCCCGCTCCGTGGCGCTGTCGATGGCATACAACACCCCGCACGTGATGAAGAGCTCGCCGAACTTCTTGTGGCTCAGGGGAATGTTCCAGCTGTACTCCACCTGCGGCAGCACCAGGTGGCGAGGGGGTGGGTGGGTGGTAGAGGGGGGGGGAGAGGGAGAGAAAATGGTGTTAGTTTAGAGGTTTATTTTTTTTTATCTAAGGTCAGTTCGTTGTTGTTGTTGTTGTTGTTGGCTTATTGGTTGTGTGGGTTTTATGTAGTCAGTGACTGAGGTGATTTTTTTTGGTTGATGAGAAAAGGAAGTATAAGGTGTGTGTGTGTGTGTGTGTGTGTGTGTGTGTGTGTGTGTGTGTGTGTGTGTGTGTGTGTGTGTGTGTGTGTGTGTTTCTGTCTGTCTGTCTGTCTGTCTGTCTGTCTGTCTCTCTCTCTCTCTCTCTCTCTCTCTCTCTCTCTCTCTCTCTCTCTCTCTCTCTCTCTCTCTCTCTCTCTCTCTCTCTCTCTCTCTCTCTCTCAGCCTCATACACTTGATTGTCACTGCTTCTCCCTCTTTCACCACTTGACCTCTTTCTCTCATGCCTGTCTTTCCTCCCTTCTCTCTTTCCTTCTCCCCTACACTCGTCTTCCTATCTCTGTTCACTCTTCATCTTTTCCTGTTCTCTCGTTTCGCTACATTCTTACCTCTCCCTTTTCTCTGTAACCCTTTTCCTCGTATCTTCCCACTCCCTTTCTCTCTCATGTTTCTATGGCACTTTATCTTTTCATCTTTCCCTGTTCTCTCGTTTCGTTCTTTTCTTACCTCTCCTATTTCTCTTGTTACCCTTTTCCCCGTATCTAACCCCCTTCCTCTCTCTCACATATCTATGGCACTCAGCCTTTTCATTCCTATGCTCCCCCTTCTCTTCTTCTTTTGACTTCTATCGCTTTGTATCCTCACGAACTTCTCCCTGCTTATTCACTCATTTTCTTCTTCAATTACTCTACTCTACTCATCTTGATCACTACGCCACACTACTTTTTGCCATTATCACCCATTAACTCCATCCCCGGCTTCCTCACCTTCAAAGACCACGGCTCCAGCTTCATCACTATCGTATTGTTGTTTTCTGGCAGGCCGTAGATCGCCCATAGCCCGTTGTCGTCGGTGTTGAAGTCGATGTAGTCTCGGCTGACGCGGTACAGGTAGTTCTCCCCGGCCGTCGCCACTTCCGGCACGTCAACGTCGATGGTGGCGCCCGTCAGTAGGTCGTAGCGTATGATCCTTTGGTGGCCCATGTATTGGTAGTAGAAGGAGCCGTTGTACACCACGTGGGAGTTGCCCTGAGGATAGAAAGAAGTGTTTTTTTAGTTTATTGGTTGAGGAATGAGATGTGCATTGGTGTGAGTGGGAGTTGAAAGACTTAAAATTAATGATGATGTGACGAAGATGAGCACTGTGGCCATGCGTAGCTATAGTGTGTGCCCTCAACTTTACCTTTAACTCAAATTGATGCCTATAAAATTATCATGTAGGTCTGTATAATGTTAATAAGGGTATCTTAATCACTATCTTCAACAGTATTTCTGTTTTCTGCTCCTCCTCCTCCTCCTTATCATCATCATCTTCATCAGCATCACATCTTCAATATCATCTTCAGCATCACTAGTACGTGTCTGGTACATTGGAGGGGTCAGGGTCGTCCAGTCTGAATAAACACTCTTGGTCTGGCTTGAAAAAATATCTGTGGAGAGCATAGAGAAAGGAACTGAAGGAGGGACAGTCTTGGAAAAAAAAAAAAAAAAAAAAGACGCTAAGGGCCAGTCTTTACACTCCAGTACAGCAAGTTTGTAAGCTCCCCAACCAAACACAAAATACGGCGAAAATTTCTTGTATATAGTGTTTGGCGTTGATAGAAAAAGGAGGAAATTTTCGGAGACCACACAGTGAATTTCTTTAGTATCATGGTATTGGGTGGAAATAACGGATCATTGTGGAGAATATAGTTTAGTTTAGGCGCTTACAATGACTCTGGGGTGGACTGTCAAACAGGCCCTAAATCTTACCCATGGTAGATGTTTAAAAATGAGTAATAAAACGTAACAACAACCAAAGAAAAAACATACCTTGCTCTCGTCACAGGTGTTTTATTCTCCAACGCTAAGTTAAATAAACAGTATCGTATATCCAACCCGCAAAACATTATAATTCATCAGCGCACTAAAATAAATGCTTCAAAATGAATGAATAATAATGCGCCTCATCATGGACAAAAACATCAATTAATCGTCCGTTTATCGCATTCGGGACCAGAGAGAGAAACGTTCTGTATTTAGAAGCGTAGTACTTCACACTTCTCTTACTGAATTCACTAACATACACCACCATATGTTTTACTATACTTGTTTTATATAGACCTGTTTTATACCGTTAGTTTTATACTCCGCTTTTTACCGTTAGTTTATACCGTTTGATTCTATTTTATACCCTTAGTCTTATACCGTCTTACTTCTTTTTATACCATCTGTTTCATACCGTTTTTATACCGTCAATTTTTTTTATATATATTTTATTTTAACTTTGTTTTATGCAGTTCTAGACCATCTGTTTTCTACCGTTTTGTTTCGTTCTATTCCGTCTGTTCTTTATTGTTTTGGCCTTCTGTTTTATACCAATTTCATTTTTGTGTTGTACCGGTTTTATATTATTTGCTTTATGGTGTTTGGTCTGTACCGTCTGTTTTGTGCCGACCCTCAAGACGAAGCTTTCTTGGCCCTAATGGTGTATGACTGCAAGGTTCTGCTACTGTGATGCTACTAAGTAAAGATATAAAAGGTCAGATTCACATTTTGATTCTGCTCTCGCGCACACATATAGTTTATTTATCTATTTTTCCTTTCAACTCGCAGCATTGATTTTATATGGACAGTAAATTGAATCGAAACCCATGGAACTGGTTAACTTGTATAGAATAACCCGCTAATGCGACACGGGACTCCATCATATTTCTCTTTGTAATGCCTGAAAATCAAACACTGATGCTACAAAAATACTGTATCATTGTTATTTCAGTTAATATTTTGTTTGTCCGTTATTTAGTTTTAGTTTATTGTTTGTTTGATCCATTCTCTCCAACAGGTGCGAGGGACTCCATAACACTTTTATATGTAGTATGTACCTGAAAATCGATCACTAATGCTATAAAAAACGTTCTTATTTTTAGTTCACTTATTTTTCTTTGTTTGTTCGCTCTTTAGTTTTAGTTTTTCCTCTAATTCATCCATTCTCTTCGACAGGTATCGGTGACAGGCGTGGACAGACGTAGCAGATGATGGTAAAGTTGTATGGAGACTCTAATTCATCCATTCTCTTCGACAGGTATCGGTGACAGGCGCGGACAGACGTAGCAGATGATGGTAAAGTTGTATGGAGACTCTAATTCATCCATTCTCTTCGACAGGTACCGGTGACAGGCGCGGACAGACGTAGCAGATGATGTTAAAGTTGTATGGAGACAGAAAGGAGATTGAACAAAACTAATTATCGAACTAAAAGTGTTACTAATGCAGTGTTGAGAGAAAAGGGGACACAAACTCGAGTGGGCCAAGGAAAAGGATAGAAAAGAAGTGTGTATCGAGCAAGAACGTAAAGAAATAAGTTACCAAAATTATAGTGTTAGCGTGCATCTTAACGAGAAAAGATAAACAGAGAAATGCAAGAGATAAGTGAAGTGTGTGATTAAGCAAAAGAGTGGATCAAGAGGAGGAGGACCTACGAAGCGATACAAAGCGATATAGGTCAAGAGGAAACGTTTGAGACGGGGGGGGGGGTCACGTAGGGTCTTGCAAGTCGGTCGTCGGGCCATCACTTTACAACGAGGCACAGTGAGCTGACTCCCTCCCTGCAGCGAACACCACCACACCACAAACACGAGTACCACCACGATCATGACCAACACCAACGGCACCACCACCACCACCACCAGACATCGCTGCTCAAAAGATAGGTAATTAACATATTTTAATCTAATTGCCTTCCTTGACACTTATCATTAAGACTCCTCTCCATCTGAAATTGACCTCTCTTTTCGTCACTCTACTCTTTTATTGGAGCGGTGCTAGCGGGCTTTTTTTTATCTTATATATTTTTGCCCTTGAGCTGCTTCCTTTGCTATTAAGAAATGGCGACAAATGAGAAGGTAAATCTATAAGGTACTAAGTCTTGATGTAATTGCTCGTTGTACGTGAAACCGACCTTTACAACGACACTATTGGACCCATATATTGCTGATTTTTATACCTTTACCTCTTATACCTGTACCTTATACCTGTACCTTTATACCCCTGCCTTATACCCGTACCTGTAATTATCTTGTTCCACGCTGGGGGATGCAAATTTGGACCGATGTTTTTACCTTTTATACCTGGGTCTCTTATACCTTTTATACGTGTAGCTCATACCTGTACCTCTTATACCTGTACCTGTAAATACCTTGTTCCGCGCCGGAGGATGCAAATTTAGTGGCGGCGGTCGAAGCGGTATTGCGGCTCCGTACTCAGCCTGCCAGGGAAAGGACGCGTGCGGCACATGTCAGAGCCATCCTTAGCCGCTTAATTAACTCAGGTACGCATGCACAGGTGACCGTGACCCCTGGAGCCTACTCGTGCTGAGATTGCCGCCATAATGAAGCGCTCGAGGGCGACAGTTCCCTCATCACGCGGAATTCTGGTTATGGTTCGTGTTCTCAGGCGCTTTCGGCTCTCACAACAACGATAAACGATATCCAAAGGGCACAAGGGAAACTAGTCGTGTATACTCATTAATGTTTTTTACGTTCATGGTCCAGAAGCCTTGTCAAACCAACACTCAGGCTCTCACAACAACGATATCCAAAGGGCACAAGGGGAATTGGTCGTGTACTCGTTATGTTTTTTTACGTTCATGGTCCAGAAGCCTTGTCAAACCAACACTCAGGCTCTCACACTTTACGTTCATGGTCCAGAAGCCTTGTCAAACCAACACTCAGGCTCTCACAACAACGATATCCAAAGGGCACAAGGGGAATTGGTCGTGTACTCGTTATGTTTTTTTACGTTCATGGTCCAGAAGCCTTGTCAAACCAACACTCAGGCTCTCACAACAACGATTTCCAAAGGGCACAAGGGAAACTAGTCGTGTACTCATTAATGTTTTTACGTTCATGGTCCAGAAGCCTTGTCAAACCAACACTCAGGCTCTCAGAACAACGATATCCAAAGGGCACAAGGGAAACTAGTCGTGTATACTCATTAATGTTTTTTACGTTCATGGTCCAGAAGCCTTGTCAAACCAACACTCAGACGCTTTCGGCTCTCACAACGATTTCCAAAGGCCACAAAGGAGATTAGTCAGGTTCTACATCAATATTCTCACGCTCATGGTGGCTCAAATAGCAATACCCATGGATTTACCCACTACCTCTACCTGTGTTCTCAGCAGGGTTACCAAATTATCGTATTCAGGCACTCAGCACATCGTATTTTCCGGTAAGTAATGCTTTTAACGAGAACTTTAACTGGAATTTCGTTATCTGTGTGGGTAGGAAAGTTTTGGGCCTGGAACTGGTAAATGCGATGTTTTGAGTACGATAATTTGGCAACTCTGGAACTTCTCAGGCGCTTTCTGCTCTCACAACAACGATTTCCAAAGAACACAAAGGAGACCAGCCGCGTTCTCATAAGTGTTTTTCACGTTCATGGTGCAGAGGCCATGTCTGACTATCACTAGACGCATGAAGCTACCCATGGAGATACTAACACGACCTCTACCAAACCCTTATCTAATGTTTAGGTGTGTAAGCCCCGAAATGATTGAGAATATGGGGCCATGTTTTGTGAATGACGGGTAAAGAGGCTGACGCATGGGATAGGTATGTAGGTGAATAGGCATAGGGAAGTGAAGGGGAGGGGAAGGATACATGGATACATAAAAGAGAGTAATAGTCGTGTACCCGAAAATGAAAATGAATGCGCATTGGTAATCACGTAGCAAGTCAGGAACACACACACACACACACACACACACACACACACACACACATCCCTTTTTATGGACACCTTTACCTTAACTGAGTGCCATTGGTTTGTTTTATTGCTGTTATTGATGTTGTTTTTGGTGTTGCTTGTTGTTTCTGGCCCAAAATGCAACTCTTATTATTACACACAAAAAACAAACCAAACCAAAAAAACGGGGAACACATGCAGACAAACAAGCAGGCATACATACTTGCACACACACACACACACACACACACACACACACACACACACACACACACACACACACACACACACAGGCAGGTTCAGACAAACAAATAAACATGCAGGGAGACTTAGACAAACAGGCAGTCGTAGATACATGCAGACAGACAGACACAAGCAGACATAAACACACAGGCAAACTCAGACAGACAAATAGACAAATAGATAGACTCACATAGATAGACAGACGGACAGACACACGGTTCGGGCTATGTGACAAATCCCGTCCCTTTAATTTTCAGGGTTGATGAAATATTTTGTGGGCAGCACGTCAAAGATTTACGGTCCAGGGAACGAAGCAAAAAGGTTATTACACGCGTCATGAATAAATCACGGAAAATATGCCCACTAATGAACAGGGCGCACACACACACACACACACACACACACACACACACATTCATACACACGGTTACTGTCCCCCTTTTCAGCAAGCGGTAAAAGGGGGGTGGGGTTGAAACGGGCTTGAGTCCCGGCTTTGGTCATAGATCGGTTAAGGATCAAGCCATGTATGAATGACGAGAGAGAGAGAGAGAGAGAGAGAGAGAGAGAGAGAGAGAGAGAGAGAGAGAGAGAGAGAGAGAGAGAGAGGAGAGGAGAGGAGAGGATAAGGGTAGTGTGGAAATGAAATGTAAGGAAAGGAAAGGGATGGAAAGGGAAGGAAAGGGAAGGGAAGGGAAGGGAAGAGAAGAGAGGCAGACAGACAGACAGACAGACAGACAGACAGACAGATTTTCCGCGATCATTCCTCCCACGTTAATTTTCGCGAGGGCGTCGGAAGGAATGAGTGGCGCGGGTCGAGATTAGGGCGTTCCGGGAGTGCCTCTTCACGCCCGGATGAGGAGCAGCAGCAGGAGGTGGAATGTGGTTTTGCACGTCCAATTTCCTCTTATTATTTCTTTCCCTTTGCTACGACTATTTCCCACCCGGGCAATAGTCGTAGTAAGGGTAGCAAGGGTATTATATCTGCTTAGCTTGATTGTACATAGTAAGTTGTTAGGTGAAGAGGAGCATGGCTTAGTCTTTGATGATACCTGGAGGCACTTTAGTTAAGACCCTCCCATATCAGGTTTTCAGTAGCCAGTACATGTCTGTTACACGTTGTTATGAAGTACCATTTTTTAGCGCTAGTAATTTGTCATATGCAGCAGCTTTAGCTTTTCTTTTTTCGAGGATGTTAAGTTTGTTCGTCCTTTCATTTGTCGTTATATGTTTATGCTAAAGAGAAAGATATTTTTGTCAACTTAAAGTGAAATGTTTTGCTTCCGTGATAGTGTATTTTATAATAATAGAACTAAGGAAATGACGAAGGCCGAGGGACGGGCTCCAGAGATTAGTAGGCGGGAGTGAGAGTGATGCCCTGTGCCAGTCAAGATCGGCGGACAGACGAGGAGCCCGAAATGTAACGGAATCCTGGCATTGTTGAAACGTCTATAAAATGCGTTTCCTCTGTTGCTCCTCACTCTTATTGAGGATTAGTGATCGGAGCAAGAAAACACGCACTTATAAAACCTCGACGTTCAGGCACAATTATGAAGAAATCTGGCATTTCGTTATTTCGTAAGATCCTTACAATTCCTAAGACCTTGAGCTCTTCCGGTTGTCGAGGTCAAGAATCGCTTCTCTTCACCACGGGGCCTTGGTGAGCGGCGAGGGAGCGGCTACAAAAGGTTTCTTGAGTTGAGGAGGCGCAATACGACGGCTCGGGTGCGAATTTACAGCGGCTTTGTGTTACGAGTTGGAAATACTGCCGCGGCGAGTAATTGGATGTAGTGCCGCTGCTGGCCGGGACAGGTGGCGTGCTGCGGACCGCCATGATCACGGTGGTGGGCCGCCGGCACGCGTTGTTATATGAAAAATTGTCGCCCGCCGGACAAACGTTATCTGAGTTATGGTAGTGTGCTATTCGAACCGGGTTAATTTCTGTCTCCTTACACCCTTTTAAGTATACAGCTGTTTAAAGTCCATTGCTGTATAAGCCAGATTTTGCGGTGATGTCTAAGTTACCACAATATACCCTACACGAATGTCTTTATCAGAAAATGAAAATCAGACGCATGTTCGTATTTTGCGGACGGCTGCCAAATAGATCATTGGGGAGCACGGCTTGGTTTGTCGCGAGCTTTAACTAATGCCCTTGAGCTTAGCTGGCCGGGTCACAGCTCAGTGGCAGCCGTGAATCCGCAGGGAATTTATGATCGAGAAATAAAACGCCACGAAATAGTAATGATATAAATAAAATTGCTTAAAACAGCGGAAACCGTCTAGAATCACGCATTGTATTTTATTAATGTGTGTAGGAGTGGGATGGAGTTGTGCAAGGTATGCGAGGAAGCAACAACAACACAAATGGTCTCACATGACGTTATTGGTTTAGTGCCGTTGATATAAGACTGAAAAAAAGTGTTAAGGCCACAGACAGGTTAGGAGCATGTCAACACCAGAGTAAACAAAAGCGCTCCGATAATAATGCCCAAACATTCGCTAAAAGTGCCAATGTGTGAGAGTAGGTGAGGTGGGTGAGAGGGCGGGTAGGTGGCCGGGTGAGGGTGGGCGTTGGAGAGGGAGGTAATGTAAGATGCTTAGGAGAAGGGATTCGGGGAGCAGGATTATGGCGCAGAGGCGTGAACTGTACAACCACGGTGTCTAGAGAGAGAGAGAGAGAAGAGAAGAGAAGAGAAGAGAAGAGAAGAGAAAAGGAAAGGAAGGAAATGAAATGAAATGGAAAGGAAGGGAAGGGAAAGGAAAGGAAAGGAAAGGAATAGAAAGGAAAGGAAAGGAAAGGAAAGGAAAGGAAAGGAATGGAAAGGAAAAGAAAGGAAAGGAAAGGAAGGGGAAGGGGAAGGGGAAGGGGAAGAGAAGAGAGAGAGAGAGAGAGAGAGAGAGAGAGAGAGAGAGAGAGAGAGAGAGAGAGAGAGACCATAATGGGCAAGGAGAAAGAAGAGAAAAAGAAACCAGCGGACCTTAACTTCCTCCTCCTCCCAAGTCTTCAAGGGTATTGGGAAAGGTCTTAAAAATATTCACCCACTCAAAAAAAAAAAAAAAAATCATAGAAAGCGTTTTTGGCCGCCGTGAATCATTCCTTTTGCGGCGGCAGGAACGATTTGGCTTTCTGACGATTCGCCGCTAAGATTTCAAAGTTGATTTAAATTGTTTGCCGAAGAATTAGAAAATTTATGATGTCTTGAATGCTGCGTCATCTGAAGGTCTTGGCGGGGCTGACAGCTGTGGAAAGATTGAGGTGGAAAGGAAGAAAAAGAAGAGGAGGAGGAGGAGGAAGAGGGGGAGGAAGCAGAATAAGAAGGAGAAGAAGAAGAAGAGGCGGAGGAGGTGTTTAAAGAGGAAGAGGAGGTGGGAGAAGAGAAACAGGAGAAGTGAGAAGAAGAGGAGGGGGGAAAAGAGGTTGAGGTAGAGGTGGGAGAAGGGGAACAGAAGCAGTGGGAGAAGAAGAAGAGAGCCTGGGAGAAGAGGGAAAGGAAAAAGAGGTAGAGTAGAAGAAGGGGGAAGAGAAGGAAAGAAAAGGAGTAAGAAATCTGATGGCAAGAATCCTTTCACCTCCGTTTCAATTTCCATCGTTTTGACTGATTTCATTCTCCATTCATCCGTCCGTCTCTCCTGCCACATATCAACCTCTCATTTGTCTTCCTCCCATCCATCACTCTTCCTCCTCCTCCTCCTCCTCCTCCTCCTCCTCCTTCTCCTTCTCCTCCTCCCAAGTTCCTGTTGAAGCACATCTTGCGGCGTCAGCTGAGTGTGATTGTAGAAGATGGAGTCTCAGGGTTATATAGTTCATGGGTTCCACTAATGCCTGTATCTATATCTATCTGTTTACCTGTCCGTCTGTGTTTTTGTCATTGTGTCTGTCTATGTTTGTCAGCCTGCCTGTTTTAGCTTTTGCCTGTCTGTTTTTATTTTTACTTGTGTTGGCCTGTCTGTCTATATAGATGGCTGTAAAGTTGAGGGCATACGATATAGCTGCGCGTGGCCTCTATGCTCATCTCCGTCACATTAACCCTTGACCCTATAGTGGAAAAGAACCAAAAGAAAATAAAAATTGGTTGACTGACTGGGAAAGAAACATGCAGAGAGAGAGGCGTGACAGCGAGTACTCACCACAAAAGGGAAGGGCAGCGTGTAGTTCTTGTTGGGCTGTCCCTTTCTGTAGCGGTTCTTGTCGTTGAACTCGCTGAGGCGGGTGGGGTCCGCGGGGTCGGTGGTCCAGAAGCGAGGCTCCCGCTGAGGGTCGTGCGGGTGGGGGTCACGCATCCACGACCCGTACATGGACTCGGTGTGGCGGATGTAGACGGCCTTGCCCACCGCCGCCAGCATGCAGTCTGAAGGGGTGGGTGGGCAGGGAAGGCAAGGATTAAGACCTACTAACAAATATCTACGTACTCTTTACTCTATCTCTTTTTTGTTTTTGTTTTTATTTGTAGGGTTTATTAATGTTACTCTTCATATTTGTTTCTTCCATTACACTCTTTTCTTTATCCGCATTTTATTGAGCTTCCCCCCCCCCCACCCACCCACACACACACACACTATTATTCTTTGTGGTTAGGTCAGTATATTATTTCGTCTCCAAATCTTCCACGTGTTTACTTTTGAATTTTAAGCAGAACATTTACTTAATCATAAAATTTCTCATTCTTTCTTTATTTATTTCCTCTTCTGCTCCGGTCTTTATTACCTTGTTTTAGTTCAGCTTTTACTTCTCTTCTCTTTTCGTTTTTATGTCCCTTTATCTCCCAGTCTTCTGTTTCTTCAGTAAATTAATAGCACATCAAAGCTCAAATTTTAAAACTATTAAATGGCTGCTAAATTTCGTCAGCGAGTGATCCATTCCACCCCGGCAATGGAGGGGAACGGAGTTATTGATTTACGACAGGCTTCTTTGGAATCCGTCTTTGCTCTTGGGTGTCGTTTCCTCATCGAATTACGGACCTCAAATGTTCCTCGGAGGAGACGCTGCTTCAGTGCGTCGAGGCGGCGTTATTGCGGGGCGTCTGTGGGCCATTACTCGCGGGGGAATGACGGCCAGAATAGAGAACCCATCAGAATCCGGACGGAGGGATTCAGCTTGGAGGGATTGGCTGGACGCGGATGCTGAGACCAGGGAGATGCAATGCCGTTATGGGAGCTACGCAGGAGTCTAATATGGGTATGTGGCGGATCGAGGAGTGAGCCTTTATCGGTAGTATAATGCAGGACGTGGTTGAGGAGGCCAGGGAGATGCAGTGCTGTTATGGGAGCTACGCAGGACTCCAGTACGAGGGTGTGGCGTAGAGAGGACCGAGCCTTTATCTGTAGTATGTTCGTATCAGCCTTTGGCCCACCGGCTCTTTAGATTTTTATTGATATTAAGGATCAGCCACAGGGATTAAGCTTGACAGATCCACAGTGAAACGATAGTATAGGTAGAGGGGGAATGGTCTTTACACACACACGCACACACACACAACCCCCCCCCCACTCACACACACACAACCACCTCCCCTCCTTCCCCCCCCTACAGTCAAACGTACGCTATCAACACGACACATGGAGTACAGAATTGCCTCCCCAAGTGATGTCAGACGTAGCTTCGTGCTCACGCCGGGCACACACACACGGTTGCTTCGCCTAATGAACCGGTGCAGCCAGAGCGCCGCGCGGGCCAGGCTGTTCCAAGAATGGCCTGATAATTGGAGGCGTGCACTCTTCCCCCAACTACGAGTAAGTGTGGGTCTAATTGGGGGTGTAAAGGAGTCATTACCTGCCACTGTTTTCGCGTTCAGTTAATTAGCGGCGGCAGATGAGGTAAACTGTTGCTAGTAAATAATTTTTCTCTCCTTCTTTTGAGACCTCCTTATTGGTGTTATATTTTTACTCGGGTTTTCCTTCTCCGTTGTGATTCTGTCTCATTCTCCTCTACTTCATTTTTCGCTAGTTAGTTTTTTCGTCCCTTTTCGATATTCATTTTTTTTCCCTCGACGAGTAAAAGGTTCGCAGCTGGTTGTTTTTCTTCCGCATAAAGTTGAGCTGCGAGGAGGACGCTCTGGACTGTTTTCTTTGGGCCTGGAAGCCTCGAGAGAAATTATAACTTTCTACTGAATCGTCTATCTTCCCAGCGGCTCTCTGGCTCAGCTCTCGAAGGTCACTGCGTTTCCATCTTGACAAATGATCTTTAATTTGAGTCTCCCGCAGTTCTTTAAAAAGGGAATCACATGGCTATACTCACTACTTCAGGACGATGGATTTAAACATGCCGTGTAATGCAAGTCTGGTGAGATTCATATATTCAGATATTTGCCGTCATCATTCATCCGCGTTGGTTGGCATTTCGACATTCACATTTAATTGTTGAACTGGAAGTGAAAAAAAAATGTTTCCTAAAAAGTTGTGATATTTTTATATGAAAATGTTGTCTGTTTCATAAATTAATAAATGAATGAACGAATGCAAAAATACTCAAGAGCAAAAATTTAGAACCAAGTAAATTAGTTATTAAGACAAATATGAAAATAAGAAATACAAACATATTTTCTTCCGCTCACTGGACTCGCAGAAAATATCAGTCTACTTTTTCTTGTCATATGTTACGAAGTATGTTATTATTATTGCCACGAGCTGCTTCACACAGACGTGACTGCTTTGCTGGTTTAGAGTAAGAAATGGAAATATCCTGATAATACGTTTTTATCTTTCGTGACATAAGGTTGTGACTTATTTTGTATTTAACTCACTGGAACTATTATTAACGAGGCCAAATTGTCGCCTTGTCTCCGCGATGTCGGGAGTTCGTGTCTTGGACGAGGCGGGTTATCAGGGAGAGAGGCAGCACGCACTCTCTTCTGGATTGATTAGAGCTGCGTGGTCTTAGTTGACTTGATAGTCGTTCAGAGTAACATGTATTGCAATAGTGGTTGTATACTTCGTGTTTGACAGTTTCCGTCGTTGTTGTATTCATAGTGGCCGCAGTTAATTTTTCTTTAATGCAGTCATTGTAATTGTTGTTATATAGATGGCAGTGGTGTATAGGTGTAATTGTAAGACCTTTAATCACAGCAGCACTCACCTGAAATCCTATAGTTGTTATATATTGTAAAACCCGTAATTACAAATATATTCAATTCGTTTAATAACTGTAATAACCACACTCACCTGATGCCACAATCGTTATTTCAATACGTACAATGTCACCTGGACTCACCTGATGATCTGTTGCGGAAGCCCGGGTAGGTGGAGTTGCCATACTGCTCCACGCTGAGGCCGAAGAGCGCGCCGCGACCCTCCGCACACTTCGGCATCTTGGGGCACTCGTCACACTCGGCCACCGGCGGACACAGGTCGAAGAGGTCGGTGAAGCTGGGCGGGTCGGGGCCGAAGGTGAGGCTGTCGTCGGAGCCGGTGGACGGGTGGTGCAGGTTGGGGTCGATTTCTGGGTTTTGAGAGAGAAAACGGGGAGAGGGTAAGACGGTGAGCATGGAAGGTGTGCAAAGGGCGTGGGCGGATGAATAAGAGAATAGGAAGGAGAGTGACTAAATTGACTAATGGGAATTATGGGGAAGCGTGAGCGATGATATTTGTGCACTGTTGGGGTTGGGGTGAGATGGGGAATATGGCAGCAAAGGACGCGAGCAGAGAATAGGATAGTGACTAGAATGGACTGAGGGTATGTGAGTTATAAGAACTTAAGGACAAGATGGGGAACCGTGAGGGGTGATTTTAGTGCACGGGGATGGGAAGGAGAAATGATAAGCAACAAACAGGGGGTGAGTAGTCGAAGGAAGGGACGAAACAATTAAAGGTGGTTAAGTGACTGGTTATTATGAATTAGGGGGAAGAGTGAGGGGTGATTCTTTGCACGGAGAGGGGACGGGGAAGAGATGGTTAGCGTGAATAATGAGAATGGACGTGGAATAATTATGGGCAGGGTAATGGGCAGTGGTTATCTAAATTAGAGGGGGAAGGAAGGAGGGATTGGGGAGGGTTAGTAATGGACGTAAGGTTATTAAGGAAAGGAGAGGTATAAAAGACTATAAAGAAGAAGGCGTGTGCAAATTTGGATAAAGATGAAGGAAATGAACGGGAAAAGACGCAACAGAGATATGTTTTGGAGTAGAATGACGTTGAGGGTGGAGGGATATCAATAGACGTATGTTTATTAAAGAAAGGAGAGGTAGAAAAGACAATAAAGAACAAGGTGTGTGTAAATTTAGATAAAAAAGGACGGAAATGAACGGATAAAAGGCGTAAGAAATATTGGGATTGGATGTGACGTAAAATGACATGGATTTTATGATTTATGGAGAAGAGCGAAGAGTGAAAAGGCGATTCTACACTGAAAGATTATAAGGAAAGAGACGAAAAGTTAAATGACTGTGCTGTTTCAATAAAGTAATCTGAACATTGTAAAAGAGTATAAGGAAGAGTTTTTTTTACTAGACGAATCAAATATTTTATCCAATGGTCATTATGTTTCTCTTGATTAACCGTATATTTACTATCGCTAGATCTTTGACTCAATAAGGCACACACACATTGTAATCCTTCACCGCACAACTCCTCCGCAAATGTAGGAAGAGGCATCCACGAGAGGAGTAACAAAAATCACTAAACTGACTGGTAGTGGATTTACAGTATTTCCCTCGTTATTTTTATTTTTTTAACTTCACACAGGAGGAACATGTATCCGCTCTCTCCCTCCCTGCACGCATTTAATCTCCTGCGTTGCCTCCAGCTATACAAGTAAAAAGAAAATAAATATATGGCATACCCCCTTTACGAAGAGATTAGGGCATAAAGGAAAAATGGTGAACAATGGGCGAGCAGACAAACAAACAAACTTTCCTCTCCCATTATCTTATCCTTCATAACGCCTCATTGTTATCTTATTAAAAACTGCACCGTCCTATGTATTGTTATTACGTTATAGAATTAAAATATGAAGAAATAAAGGTGAACGATGAGCGAGTAAACAAACCTCAAAACCATTCTCGACTATTGCTTTATCCTGCTCAACGCCTCCTATTGTTATCTTATTAAAAACCGCACCGTCGTATGTACTGTTACTCCGTTATAGTTTGAAAAGACAAAAAAACATATAAGCAACAATGAGAGGACAAACAAACCCCCAGACCATCCTAGCTTTCTCAACGCCTCCTATTGTTATCTTATTAAAAACCGCACCGTCGTATGTACTGTTATTACGTTATAGTTTTAAAAGACAAAAAAACATATAACTAACGATGAGAGGACAAACAAGCCCCCAAACCATCCTATCCCTCTCAACGCCTCCTATTGTTATCTTCTTAAAAACCGCACCGTCGTTTGTAGGTATTGTGATTACGTTATAGCATTAAAAGACAGCACCAGCAGCAGCCGCGCAAGAGAGGACGGCAGTATTGGAAACCCCATTTAGCTTGCATACACAACGAAGCGATTTAAAGTCCGCGGAGTATTAAAAGGTAAAAATTCCGACAGCGCACGTTCCCGTAGGCTCCGCACTCACACACACACGCACGCACACACCGGCTGGCTCGGGGATTAGGGCTTTTGTGCAGCGCTTTGTGACAAATTGGCCATTTCTGCGCTAGGTTTGTCTGTTTATCCCCCCGGAAGTCAATACCTGGCAGACTCGTTCACTAAAGATAGGGCTGATGAAAGGGTTCGATTCGACATGGTCCATTCCTTTTATTTATATGTATTTTTCTGTTTTGTTTCGCATAGCATCTGACTGACTGACTGACTGACTGACTGCACTGTTGTGAATATAGACGTACATATAAGCATGCCTGAGGTGATCGTAATACCTGGAAAACTGATGCTTGAAAAGACTTATTATTTGTGATGCGTGTGGGGGGAATCCTATATAACTAGTGTACGTAATGTTGTCGTAAGAATTTTGAGGAGGAAAGAACAGAGAAGAATACGAAAAACAACAACAACAACAAAAGAAAAGAATAAAAGGCATCGTTTGTTCCACCTTTTCTTGTTTATTTTCCTCTTCTCCAGATTTCATTTCTTGGTTGTCGTTCAAATTGTTTATATTGAAAAGCACCTCAATTATTAACGTCCTTTCTGCATGTAGGTTCGTCCGTTATAAACCCTCCACCCTTTTTCTAGTCTCTTAGTAACTTTATCGGTTATGTTTACTATGATACCTTGCATCGAAAAGCACCTCCATTATTAACGTCATTTCTGCATGTAGGTTCGTCCGTCATAAACCCTCCACCCTTTTTCTAGTTTCTTAGTAACTTTATCGGTTATGTTTACTATGATAACTTGCATCGAAAAGCATCTCCATTATTAACGTCATTTCTGCGTTTGGAATTCTTCGTCATTTACCCTCCACCCTTTTCTAGTTTCTTAATGACTTTCTTGGTTATATTTACTATGTTTACTATAGTCACCGTACACGATAAACTGGTTCAGAAGCCCCGCCCCCTCCCTCACCCACCCTCCAAGGTAACTTTGACTCCTAACTCTAATATCCTTTCATCCAACTGATCAACTTTCATAGTTATGCAATAGGGGGCTGGGGAGGGGGCTAAGTTTGGTGTGCGGCGAACTTAGCTCTTTTCATTCACCAGTCCTCCCACTCACCGTAAAGCTTGACAAGGCCGCGGGTGACGGAGAGCTCGTTCTTGGCGACGCAGTGGTAGTCGCCGATGTCCGAGCGGTCGATGTTGAAGATGTGGATGCTCATGACGGACTGCGGGGAAGAGAGGAAGCACAAGCACGTGAACATTATGAGGTATTGAAGAGTTGCCTGAGGGAGAAGGAAAATAGTGCAGGTGCTCTTTGTGTCATGAGGGTATGAAGCAGGAAAAGTTGCACCTGACATGGATGGTCGTGACTGAGTGTGGTAAAGAAAGAAAGCACAGGCGTCTAGGAGTCAGGAGGTAATAGAAAGTCGCTTGAAAAGGAAAAGAGAGTCAGGTCGTCTTTGGTTTATGAGGTATTTTATAGAGAAGTTGCCCGAAATATGAATGGTCGTGACTGACAATAAAAGAGGAAGAAAGAACGGGCCATTGAGGATCAGGAAGTGATAAAACGGTTGTCTGAGAAGGAAGAGAAAGAAAAGTCCAGTATTGTTCGTTTTGTTTGGTGTTTTATGGAGGAGAAATTACACCTACTGTTCGTGTTGTTCGTTGTTCTATTGCTATAAAAAAATTGTCTGTGTTTCATCTTCGCCTTGTACATTGTGTGACCTCGAGGCTTTTACGAGGTGTGAACTATAAAAGCGTCAGCGGGGATTTGATAGCAGTCTTTGGCGTGAATTAGTGAACTGCAGGACCCCTGTTAGTGAGCATCCGTGTTTGTCTTTGTGATTTCCGCGCCAATTTCTCTTGCACGCGACGTCATGGGGCGGTGAGATATATAATACAGCGCCACGCCACGGCACACACACACACGCATGCACACACACGCACACCTCTCACACTACATCAACGACAACATCAACACCATTACTTATACACATTAAATTGCCAGTCCCCAAATAAACTTTAGATGTAATACCAGCATTAAGAACATATATTTCGTTACCCATCATCGACCTCCGTTTTAGCGTCCGAAGAAGAAGAAGAAAAGGAAAAAGAAGCAGAAGAAAAATTAGAAGAAGAAGAAGAAGAAGAAAAGGAAGAGAGGAGTAAGAGGAAAGAAAAGAATAGATAATGAAGAAGGAAGAAAAGGAACAAAGAGAGGAGAGGGAGAAAAAGGAGGAGGTCGGGTCGGAAAAGGGGTAGGAGGAGTAGGAAGAGGATGATTAGCGTAGCAGGAAAAAGTCATAAAAAATAAAACTAGGCATATAACTCTCTACCCAATTTGCACTGATGACCCCAATTGACGTCCAGAGCATGTCCAGTGTATTCAAATATAAGCAAACAGCTGGAATGAATGAGAATGGAAATGGAAATGGAAATGGGGCACACACACACACACACACACACACACACACACACACACAGGCACACGTAGTCAGCTGTAGCAAAAACCCTTCGTCCCAATACCATTACAAACACTCCCTGGCTGGGAATGCAAAAGTTATTAACCTAATGTGAATCAGTCGATGTTTCTGCTTTTATAGCGAAGGGTAATTTTAGTAAGTGGATTTTTCTGTTGTTTTAAGCGCTTGTCATTATTGCTTTATTATACGGGGAAGCGCTATTCTTCATCACGGGAACTGCCGGAAGACATGAATCCTTAAATTCTAAAACGCCATCGTATAAGTAAAAGGTGCCCCGATGATTAGGAGGGTGATTTTAGTGGATTTTTTTTTTTTTTGGTCTTTTTTGGGGGGCTAGTCTTTATTGGTTTATTATACAGTAAAGCACTATTCTTCATCACGGGAACTGCCGAGAGACTTGAATCCTTAATTTTGAAAGCGGCGTCGTAAACCAAGCAACTAAAATCGTAAAAGTAAATCTGAAGAGTAATTCGTAAAAGTACATCGCAAAAGTAAATCGTAAAAGTAAAACGTAAGAGTAAATCGCAAGAGTAAATCGTAATAGTGAATCGTAAAAATTAAAGTAACTAATTAAAATAAAGTAATAGTAAAAGTATTCGTAAAAGTAATCTTGAAAGTAATCGTAAAAGAAATCGTAAAAGTAATCGTAAAAGTAATCGTAAAAGTAATCGTGAAAGTAATCGTGAAAGTAATCGTGAAAGTAATCATAAAAGTAATAGTAAAAGTATTCATAAAAGTAATCTTGAAAGTAATCGTAAAAGAAATCGTAAAAGTAACAGTTGGTCCCGATAAACAAAGAGGGAAGAAAAATAACATGGTTCGCGGTCCGTCGTAAATTTTTCCTCTACGGCCGCGGAGTGGTATTAGCTACCCTGATATCGTCCATCCAGCGGTCTGCATAATGCCATTGTGCGTCGGGGAATAGATAATATGCGCGTTATGGCTACTATTGGACCCATATTGTCCATCAAAAGGCTTGCATTTAGGCTCTGGGGAAGGACACAAAGGGAAACGGGGACTTTTTTTTAACTGTACATGTATGTTTGTGCATTATGGGAGATAACACACACACACACACACACACACACACACACACACACACACACACACACACACACACACACACACACACACACACACACACACACACACACACACACACACACACACACAGGTCATTACGTTGCCACCATAATAGCAAATCCCTTAATTGCATCACAGGAGCGGGATAGTTAACGTGGACGTGATGTATATAATAAAAAAAAAGCCAGGTTTGCATTAGTCGCTCAGCCCACCATTTTATTTTTTGTCAGACTAGTTATGTTTTTATCTGTGCGTCTCCCCTCCGCCCCGCTCCGCCCCGCCCTGTCCCGTGTCCCTGCCCTCTGCTACCCCTGGTCCCCTAAAGAGCCAATACCCCTATATAGCATCCCCGCCTCTTACATGCCTTTACTTCCCACAGTCAGTCCCCCCAGAACCTACCATTAGCTTTGTCGTGTTTCAACCCCACCCCGCACCTTCCTTACCCCTGCTCGCTCTGTATCCCAAAGAGTCTACCACTAGTTTTTGTTATGTTTTCATCCATGCTTCCCTATCCTTCGCCCTCCATCTGCCCCTTGCCTCTCCTCCCACCCGGTTCCCTAGAGAGCGTAGAGCTTTGTTATGTTTTCATCCATGCATCCAACTCCCCCCCCCCCCCCTCCTTGCCCCTGGTCCCCTTGGTATCCTAAAGAGCCTACCACTAGCCTTCATTCCTCGTTAGTCACACGGAAAGTTCACCAGAAACGTTCCCACTTAGTTCCCGTTCCAGAAATCGTTCATTAACATCATTCTTTCCCCTTCTCCCCTCCTTTGCTCCCCTAAGTTTCCCCCTCCTTTGATTTCATACCCTCCGCTCTCTGTTTTTACCTTGCCTTTCTTTCATCTGTCCTGTATATCTTTTTTTCTTTTCATTCTTTCTAATACTTCCTCTCCGTGTTATTGTGTTCTATTTCCTCTTTACTCCACCCTGTTCTTATGCACTGCTCTGTTCTCCCTTTCTCTCCTTTCCTCTCCGTTTCTCTCCTTCCTGGGCTTTTCCAATCCTGTTCTACACTGTCCTGCCGTCTCCTCTATCCTCATCTCTTCTCTTCACTCCTGTTTCTTCCCCTTCTGTCATCTCTCCTCTATCCTTTCAAGTCTGTTCTCCTATCCTCGCATTTCCCCCTCCCCTTCTCTCCTATTATCGTCTTGTTTTCTCTCCCACATTCCTCCCCTCTCGTCTTTCCTCCTCTTTTCTTTCCTCCTTTCGATTTTCTCCTGTTCTCTTATCCTCTCATTTACCCCCTCCTCTCCTCTTTTTTTTCTCTCTCCCAATTCTCTCTTCTCGTCTCTTCTCCCCCTCCCATCTCTACTCTTTTCAATGCTCACCTGTTCTCTTATCCTCTCATTTCCCTTTACTATCTCGTCTCATATTTTCTCTCTCTTCCAATTCTCTCTTTTCTTCTCCTCCTCTCTTTTGTTCTTTCGATTCCTTCTTTTCTCTTATTCTCTTATTTCTCTTTACTATTTGGTCTATTTTTTTTCTCTTCCATTTCTCTTTTTTTGGTCTACTCTCTCTCTCCCTCTCTCCCCTCCCCTTCATTCTCTCGTCTCTTCTCCCTCTCCTCTCCCCTCCCCTCCCCTCCCCCCCGCAGCACACCATCCATGTACACAGTTAATTATAAGAGTAAATTGGGTGGTGACGTGAGGTGTTTTCAATCCCATACACACACTAAAAAAAAAAAAAATGTGTGTCCCGGCTTTGCGCTCATCCCAGATTGTTTCCCTTAAAACCACCACCAACGACGTGTGTGTGTGTGTGTGTGTGTGTGTGTGTGTGTGTGTGTGTGTGTGTGTGTGTGTGTGTGTGTGTGTGTTTGGGTCGTCGCAATTGAATCCGTGAATTGGCTCTGATTGATACTATTATTTTCTTTTTTTCATACAGACACACACTCACAGACACACAAACTCTCCCCTCGCCCCCACATTATTCTTTTTTTTTATACTCTCTCTCTCTCTCTCTCTCTCTCTCTCTCTCTCTCTCTCTCTCTCTCTCTCTCTCTCTCTCTCTCTCTCTCTCTCTCTCTCTCTCTCTCTCTCTCTCTCTCTCTCTCTCTCTCTCTTTTCTCCTGAACAAACACTTCCTTTAGCTTAATATTTACCAAAGTAGAAATGAAAAGTTTTGGTGGCATTGGATTTGACATAATTTCACATAGGTTGAAGAACACACCACTTAGTCTTGACCATAGGATCTGAGTGGCCTGAATATCTATGTAAATCTATGTAAATCCATAAGGCACTAATGTATATAGGATCATCTAGATAGAACCTGACCTCGCCTAAACACGGTGACACCACACAGAGCTTACGTTGAGACACAAACATTCCTCACATTTCTATCTATATGATTCTATATACATTAGTGCCTTGCAGACCTTCTCCTTCCCCCTTGACACTCCCGCCTCACCTTCCACACGGAGTTGGGGTTCTGGTGG
>NC_066518.1:11510242-11530242 GCF_024679095.1 Eriocheir sinensis
TTTTTCTTGTGACCTCTTTTCTTTCTCTTTCCTCTCCCAATTTATCACCATTATCATTTTCTTGTTTTTGTTCATGTTTTTCATCGATAATGTCATCATCATCAATATAATAATTTCCACTGGTACTGGTCACACACTTAATCGAACACTCAACGGTCTTTTCACGTCGCAACGCCTGTCCATTTCGATCCTGAGAGTCCGTCTAATCCAAAAGTAGGTAGACAAAGGGTATGGGAGAGCAAATCGCCTGTAAGAGTTGGAGACAAGATACGAATAGGAGAGAAGAGAGGGAGGAAGGATAGGGAGAGAGTGAGTGTCGGAGGTAGACTTGGAGAGGGAGTATGGAGAGAAGGGTAAAGGAGTGTGAAAAGAGGTGAGCATCGAGCGACCAACCTCTCAGTCCACACAGCCATTAGGTAAAGTTGGATCCGTCCTTCGAGTTGGTCAGGATTTCGTGGTTGCTCTCCAGGAACATACACGTCGAGGCGGTCAATAGGTTATCGAAAGTGTCTTGTATCTGTAGTGTTCGTTTCAGCCACACCAGCCCAGGAACCACCAGTAAGATTTAACCTTTCCCAGCATCCACCAATCATAATTATGCAGTCTGAGTTGATGAGTGGGCGTGCCCTGCAGATCGGTCAAAGATAGGTGAAGGGATTAGTTTTTATTTAAGGAGAATAGAGTATACCTGTGTTTTCAAATTGGCGCGTTGTGGCTGGAGGTTCGTCTTTTTTTCGAGTATTTTTGTCCTGTCATTCACCAATCGTCTTTGTTGTGAGGCGACAAAATTCGACGCCGAGTGGGCTGTCACTTAATGCAATTTTAGCGCGAACACGCGCCTCCGCGACTCCACTGAAAGATTCTGTCGCCACTTCGAGGAATTTGAGTTCGAACGGAAAAAAGTGAAGCACCGCCACTTTTCGGGTGACTGCCGCCAGGGGTGACTTTTCATCAGCTCGATGGAGTAAAGCTGCGTTATCCTCGCTCGCTCCCATTGGGAACCGTTGATTTAAGGATATTTTTTTCTGGCGGTCAATGAGTCGAGGCCATCATCTGATGTTTGCTGCTGTTGAAAACTCTGCTCAACGTCCGACATGTTTTAGTCGTCGGTGCAAGTCCTGCACTTTGCAAATGAAGGCTGAGTCCGACAATGAAATGTCGTCGATGGTGAATTGATTCTCAGTCATGTCTTTAGTGATTTGCTAACAGTATCCGGCACTTTTTCTTTAGACACTCCTACGTTCTTATGTTCTTATGTTGTTAATTACGGAATGACCAAGGCTTCATTTGATAAATTGCTGCAAGTTCTAAGGTCTCACATCTCCAAACAAAACACACAGTTCAGGAGGGCAATATCTGCCGAGGAAAGACTGACAATTACACTAATTGAATAAACAAATCAACGTCAAACATGGTGGTCGACCGCGCGGTGGAACCGCCCAGTGTGACCACGTGCATTGAACTGTGTGTGTTGTGTCCTCACTCGCGGCGGGAAGCGACAGCGCGGCAGGGTGATTCTGCCGCAGCATGCTGCGGTGGTGGGCGGCTGCCGCGCAAAACCGCCTATAGTGTGACACTGTAGGCTGGTTTTAGAGCAGTTTCGCCGCTTATATATATATATATATATATATATATATATATATATATATATATATATATATATATATATATATATATATATATATATATATATATATATATATATATATATATATATATATATATATATATATATATATATATATATATATATATATATATATATATATATATATATATATATATATATATATATATATATATATATATATATATATATATATATATATATATATATATATATATATATATATATATATATATATATTTATTTATTTATTTATTTATTTATTTATTACGGCTGCAGTATTGAGGCGAGAGACATTATTTTACATGATCGTGTTGGAGGCAGGCCACGCGTGTTCTCCCTCCATCCTGTAGCCACAGTCTTCTGCATACAGTCTACTCTACAGTCTGTAGTGCATGTTAGCACGAGGGAAACTAGTGTGCTGAGGAAGGACAAGTATTCCTGTTCCGTGTTTTCCTGGAATACATTGCAGGTCAGCAACGGTTCTCAACCTGGGAACGGCTACACTCGGAGGTAAACGAGGCCGCTTTTCAAGAATAGTGTTTGAAGGAGGATATATGATGTAAAGTAATCAATATCTATTTTATTTATCTATCTATATAAATAGATAGATAGATTGATTGAGATATAGACTCTTGTAACTCCTGGCCTCCTCAGTACGACTATTTAACTCTGAAAGCTACTTGACAGAAGTCAGGAATTAAAGACGGACTCCCGGGAGTGATTAGAGTCCCTTCCTCCGCCAGACTTGTGTCACCATCAAATATCTGCTCATTACCTCGGCGCTGACTCTTAATAAAAAGTAAATTAGGGGACTGCGTCTCAAATTTCCTCTTTCGCGATCATCCGACGCTGTCCTCCACTTGTCAGACAACAACACCGTGATGGAAACAGACTTTTACCGTGATTTAATCCCGCGGAAAAGGGCCCTGAAAAGTTAACGTGTTCCCGTAGAAGAGCTTTCAAGACTACATGGTTGAGTTTTGCATGTCTGATTGAGCAGGGTACAATATGTCTGTTGTTCATAATAATATAATTAATTCAAAGATTATGTAAACTTTTCTCAGCCTATACCAATTGAGTAAGTACGTTCAGTGTGTAATGTAACTGGTAGGACGTAACAAATTACATTGAAGAGAACTCACCTCGTAAGCCTTGAGGACCGCGAGCACCTTTTTCGCCCCTGGTTCCGGGAATGCCTGTGGAGGGAGGAAAGAAAAGACTCAGACTCGGTTACAAATATTTTTTCCTACCTGACGCGGGGAATGTGTGTGTGATGTGGCCATCGAGGCTCTCTTTGTAATTTTACCAGCCTGACACTGAGACCATGGGCGACACGCGCACGCGCACACGCATCCCCCCCCACACACACACTATTGCTACTACTACTATATACTACTACTACTACTACTACTACTACTTCTACTACCACCACTCCCATTATAATAAAGTAGCACGCGGCGGGCAGCGTCCATAGACTCACCGTCAATGCCGTCCTTTCCGTCCCGTCCCGGCGAGCCATTGAAGCCCGACAGGCCGTCCATGCCCGGCGTCCCGTCCAGCCCATTGCGGCCCGGGATGCCGTCCAACCCAGGCTCTCCCGGCAGCCCGTCCCGCCCGTCCAGGCCCGGCACACCTGCAGGGAGGGGGGTAGTGTGCCTTTTAAATCACAACATGAAGGTTCAAATATAGTCACGTTTGAATACACACACACACACACACACACACACACACACACACACACACACACACACACACACACACACACACACACAGTGGTAATACCCTTATTGTATAGAAGGAAATGTTAAAAGAATTCGAATGTGTATATACATGTATAGTTTATATGTATGTATGTATGTATGCTGCACATTTATGGCGTAGCGCTACTATACTGTACCTGGTAAGCCGATCTCTCCCTTGGGGCCCCGTATGCCAGGGGGTCCCCGCTGCCCGGGGTCACCCTTGGCCCCCCTGCTTCCCTTTAGGCCGGGCAGCCCTATCTCGCCCCGCTCCCCATCTCGGCCGGGCCTCCCTGGCGCTCCATCGGGGCCAGTCTCGCCGGACGGTCCCGGGGGGCAGGACGCGTGGGTGCGGGTGCAGAACTCCTGGATAGCTTCGTACTGTGAGAGGAGGGGGGGGACAGATTGTTAGGCATCATCATCATAATCATTACACTCAGTAGCATAATTTATATCACCACTATCACCATCACCACCGCTACCACCACCACCACCACCACCGCCGCCACTAATTAACAGTCATCCTCCCCGGCATATACCCTGAAAAAAAATGTCACGTTACCGCAGACCCGCCCCACCTATTCCACGTATATAGGCACGCGCGGCGGGAGTACACACACACACATAGCACCGCGTATAGCCCAGTGAAGTGCGTTGCCCCAGTAAACATGCGTCGCACCCCCGCGCCACGACCCGCAATGGACGTGAACAAGCGCTTAATGGCCGCTCGCCCCCGCCGGCACACACAGACCAGGTGTTCGCGTGTCGCTGCGCCGGTTGACGGGACGAGCGGCCGTGTTGGGCGAGCCGTATACTTACCATGTGCTTGTCCTGGGAGCATGAGGGGGGAAGGGAGAGGGGGGCGGTGAGAAGATTAGTTAGCGATTAGTTGGGATTGTGGGGAGAAAATGCTAATCGTTGTTATTTGTAAGTAGGTTTTGTGTCACTGAACCCATACATTGACTGCAAACATTGGCTTTTCTTACATATATGAAAAAATATGTTCACTAATGCAAAAAGTTTTAGTACATGAAATTGGAGTGAACTGAACGGAGGTAACTCTTTATAGGGAGGTTTATCTTTGTTTTCAGTGCCTGGTAGAGTGCCAGTAGAAGCCCTAGCCGTGCCGCATCCTCGACAATACTCACCTCGTGCTGGTCCTGGCAGCGTGCATCAAACAGAGGCGTTAGTGCGCATGCAAAAGTTGTTTGTATTAACTTCTGATATAAATTCCATAGGTGTGTGTATGTGTGTGTGTGTGTGTGTGTGTGTGTGTGTGTGTGTGTGTGTGTGTGTGTGTGTGCTCGCGTGGAAGCTCATGCGTTAGCCAGAATGAAATATTTGTTGGGAAAATAGTAATTCACGGTTCGTGGGCCGGTGTCTTTGAGCTCCCGTCCCATAACTTTGTGCCCGGTGAATATATTGGAAAAATGATATTTATGGCCGCGCGCCCCCAAAACGCCGCCCAAAGAGTCCTCGGGGAGTGTGCTGGGACGTAACTTTCGGCTAATTGCATGATCCGCTCTCTCTTGATGATTGTCCCTTTCAGTATCTTAAATACTTGTACTGATAGTGTCGTGTGTGTGTGTGTGTGTGTGTGTGTGTGTGTGTGTGTGTGTGTGTGTGTGTGTATGTGTGTGTGTGTTGTTGCAGACTTCAAGGGAGTTTGGTTTGATGTGAGGAGGGCAGGTGTCCTGATAATCATTATTGGAAGTGTCCCGTCACGGCGCTTCCTCATAAGTAAACCTGATCAAAACACCTTTGTCAGTTGTCTCATTTCGGCGCCATCAATCTCTAAGCCTTACCGGGCGCCCGACACGCTTGTCAACAACTCATTCTTCAAAGGGCGAAATAATGGTTCCAGCACTTTGAAAGCAGCTTGTTGCAGACTTCAAGGGAATTTGGTTTGATGTGAGGAGGGCAGGTGTCCTGAGTCTCCCTCACACCTCTCGCTTATGATGCACCGAGGGAATCACGGCGCGCTTTAGATGCTCATGAGGGAATGGAGCCGTGATTGCTGCAGCAGCGGGGCGCGAACCGGGTGTCTGCCAGCCAGTTTATGTAATGATGAAAAAAGCTACTGTGATCCGCGCTGCAGGAGCGTCCTCGCGAACGGTTCAGCCCCGGGAATAGAGGCAGCCAGAGGGAGATAGGAGGAAGCTTATTATCTGTTTCCAATATTAGAACTCGAGTAGGCGAAGGCGATAAAGAGCTCATATAGGAAGACGAGTTAGGGAGAAAAGCTTGAGCTAAGGAAAATTATTCATATATATATATATATATATATATATATATATATATATATATATATATATATATAAATATATATATATATATATATATATATATATATATATATATATATATATATATATATATATATATATATATATATATATATATATATATATATGTGTATCCTTGTGTATAGGATTCACATATCTTTCCCATTCTTAGTCTGACGTGTCGTAGTCGTATAGTGAGATGAGCCAACTGGCGGCTCACAGAAACTGGCCAGAAAACCCTAAACGTGGATCTCGAGATCTTCAAGGCATTCCGTAATTCTTTTAACTTTTCTGTGTCTAAAAAAATATAACCGAGTTTTCGACTCACTGCATCGACTGTGTTCTTGTGTGGCTCATCAGAAAGTCAGGCAGACAACAACAAACAAGAAAGAAAAATGAGTTTATCTGTAGGCATGGAGGAATGGAGATGGTGTTTGTCTTGCGTGGGGAAGCAGGGAAGAGAAAAGGAAAAGGTTGCGTGCAGTGACGAAGTATGGCCGCGGAGGAGGGAGTGCGGGGTCCGGAGAGTTGTGTGCGTTGTGGCAGCGAAGAGCGCCAGTGTCATGCGGCGCGGCGATGGAGGAGACAGGCGGCCGAGGGAAAGATAAGGAAAAAAATAATCATATACAAAAAATATGACACCAGGAAGTGGCTGCTCTAACTTACTTTGGAAATGCTATCTCCCCTATCACTTTCCTTTTTTTTTACAATATTGTTTTTCGTTCCTTTCTTCATTCGTATATGCATTAATATATTTGTTTAATGCAAATGAATTTCGCTTATGAATCTATTTTATTTATTTTTTTTCCTTTTATTCTTCATTTCTATTAATTCTTTTGTCAGTCAGTCTTTTTCTTTCCTTTTGTTTATTTACGTTTTTAATTTCTGTCGTTATTTCTTCATATTTTCCCTCCTTGCATTTGTCTGTCTGTCTGTCTGCATGCCTGTCTGTCTGTCTGTCTGTCTGTCTGCATTTTCATGTTTCCATGTTTCCACCACCACCACCACCACCCCTACCCCTACCACCAAACCCATGCACCACCATCACCACCACCACCACCACCACCACCACTTCCATCCCAGTAGCTAAATTAAATTGTTTGATGTAGGGTTGTTTATTTATTTATTTATTATGTTGTTTTAATTTGTTTTATTTTGTTTTGTTTTGTCTTGTTTTGCTTTGTTTACTTTGTTTTTTCTTTTCTTTGTGTGTGTGTGTGTGTGTGTGTGTGTGTGTGTGTGTGTGTGTGTGTGTGTGTGTGTGTGTGTGTGTGTGTGTGTGTGTGTGTGTGTGTGTGTGTGTGTCTCTCTCTCTCTCTCTCTCTCTCTCTCTCTCTCTCTCTCTCTCTCTCTCTCTCTCTCTCTCTCTCTCTCTCTCTCTCTCTCTCTCTCTCTCTCTCTCTCTCTCTCTCTCTCTCTCTCTCTCTCTCTCTCTCTCTCTCTCTCTCTCTCTCTCTCTCTCTCTCTCTCTCTCTCGTGGCGTCCCTCAGGGCTCGGTTCTTGGCCCAGTGCTCTTCATTATTTACATCAACGATGTGGATGTTGGACTCAATAATCGCATTAGTAAATTTGCAGACGACACAAAGATTGGCAACTCAGTTCTCACTGACGAAGACAGGCAAAGCCTCCAAGAGGATTTGCACAAAATTTCAGCTGGGTCGGATAAATGGGAGATGCCCTTTAACGTAGACAAGTGCCAGGTCCTTCAAGTTGGAACAAAAAATAAGAAGTTCGATTACGAAATGCGCGGCGTTAAACTCACAAGCGTTCAATGCGTTAAGGACCTGGGGATCAAAATCGCGTCAAACCTCAAATTCTCACAGCAATGCATCGATGCAGCAAATAAAGCGAACAGAATGTTGGGCTTCATTAAAAGAAACTTTTTATTCAAGAATAAAGATGTAATACTTCCTCTCTACAATAGCTTAGTCAGACCCCACTTGGAATATGCAGTACAGTTTTGGTCTCCCCACCATGCAAAGGACATTGCTAAACTAGAAGGTGTTCAGCGTCGAGCAAGAAAAATGATCCCTTCCTTGCGCAACAAATCCTACGAAGAAAGGCTTTCCACCCTTAACATGTTCTCTCTTGAGAAACGTCACCTCCGAGGAAAACTGATCGAATGTTTTAAAATACCTAATGGTTTCACGAATGTAGACAGAACAAAATTGTTAATGATCGATGACACTTTGCGCACGAGAAACAATGGCGCAAAACTCAAATGTAGACAAGTAAATTCAGACTGCACCAATTTTTTCTTCACCAACGTTGTAGTGCGAGAATGGAATAAAGCTCCCACCATCAGTGGTCCAGTGTAACACGATTGACTCCTTTAAAAACAAGCTTGACCGTCACTTCCTTGAACTTAATATTAATTAGAGTAGAAAAGCAACGTTTTGGAGCCATCTAATTAATGTAAAATCACTTAGGTTTAAGGACAGACCACCTAGTCTGGACCATGGGGTCTGTGTGGTCTGATTTTCTATGTAATTCTATGTAATTCTCTCTCTCTCTCTCTCTCTCTCTCTCTCTCTCTCTCTCTCTCTCTCTCTCTCTCTCTCTCTCTCGCGATCTCTCTCTCTCTCTCTCTCTCTCTCTCTCTCTCTCTCTCTCTCTCTCTCTCTCTCTCTCTCTCTCTCTCTCTCTCTCTCTCTCTCTCTCTCTCTCTCTCTCTCTCTCTCAATCGATTTGTGAGGAAAATATTCAATATCCGGTAGTGAAGAGATACATGTATTGGCAAGGTTCTCTTTTTCTCCTCCTCCTCCTCCTCTTCCTCCTCCTCCTCCTCCGCCTCCTCCTCCTCCTCCAATATCTCCTCCGTGTCCTCTTCCGTTCGCTCTTCCTCTTCCACCGCTCACTGAGAATATGAACTTTTCTTCCCAATAGGCAAAAGAAAACTTCGGCTTTACGTAATACCTCTCTCTGATATTGTATGCCAGTTTGACGTTACAGTATATATCATCCTCTCTTATATCAATGTGTAGCATCACTGTAATAATAAAAAAAATAATGGGCTCTGAAAAACGAAGGCATCACGATAACCAATAATTGCGTGCCGTGATTCTGATAGCCAAGAAGTGTGATTTAAATATCTGATCTCTGCTTTAGTGAATATATATAATTTGCGAATATATTCTTGTACCACTAACTTTAACTGAGGTCTTTACGTTGCATTAACAAGTATATACTATCGCTAAACTTACCCCTAATTCTTTCTCATAATAATTTTGTGACATAGACAGTTTCACAAAAGCTGTTCTGACTTTTTTTATGGTCTCCTCCACCCACGATATGTTTGAGGGAGGGATCCTTGAGACAATCCTATCCTTCTTTTCTCGTTTTTCCTTTCCTCGAAGCTAAAGTTACAAGCTGTGGAAGTGATTGGGCCACTAAGGCAGGTATCCTTGTTATAAGATTTTTTTATGTCTGTTTCTCTGCTTTGTCGTATTGTTATCTTTCACGGGTTGAAGTGTAATGGAGTGTAAAGCAGATAAAAACTTCAAAGCCCTTATCTCTATGCCACCCTTCCTTTGGTTTGATGGTAGAGAGGTTAACTATAAGCGTCTCGAGGGCCTGTATTCGATTCCCGGGTGCGTATTCCCTATCTCTCTACTAGTACGTGGCGCTTTCTCTTGAACAGGGCAGGTAACGTTAGGTTAGGTTAAGTTAGGTTAGGTTTAGTTGGAGTCATTCAAGGTAATTTTAAGTGGGAATCACAATGAGAGTATTTTCCAGAACACCTCGTAGTTAGTTTCGAAGATGTAGCCCACTCTTGAACAGGGCAGGTTACGTTACGTTAGGTTTAGTTAGGTTTGGTTAGACTTTTCTACGGTAATTTTAAGTGGGAATCACAATGAGAGTATTTTCCACAACACCCCATGGTTAGTATTCGTAGAGAAATTGGGAATGTGTTGGGCGGGTGGGGAAGATACAGACCCGAAAAGACCAATTTCTAAGGTGCTTCGAGCATTGGCAGTTCCCCCGATGACAGAATGTTCTCTCTCCCTCTTTATCACACGCCGCCCAGCCTCGCCCCGCCCCCCCATCGCCACGGACTCACCCCTCCTCCTCCCTTGCACCGCCCCCCCCTCCGTACCCCCCTGTCCCACCTATCGCCCCAGCACTGAGCCTCACTCCTAATGGCTTCATCGACGACCTGGGAGGAAAGGAGGCTGATAGAACAAGTGTGTGTGTGTGTGTGTGTGTGTGTGTGTGTGTGTGTGTGTGTGTGTGTGTGTGTGTGTGTGTGTGTGTGTGTGTGTGTGTGACGTAATAGTGTTGTGGATAGTGTTTTTTTTATGTCTCCCTCGCGTTCCTTCTTTCTCCCTCACGCCTCGTTGACTTTGAGCCTCGCGGTCTTCTCGTCAGTTTTCTTGCCTCTCTAACTTTGGTCTCTTGATAGAGCGCACTACTTATCCAATGTATACCGCAAGCCTTCTCTTCAGCTGTCTGGCATTTTTTTTTGTGTGTGTGTGTGTGTTTGTTGGTTTGTATTTCTTTCTGTCTGGCAATTTATGTGTGTGTCAGGCTGTTTTCTTCTGCCTCTGTGTGTTTGTTTGTATTTCTTTGTCTGTGTCTTTGTCTGTCTGTCTATGCATTTATGTGTATGTATCTGTTGTACCGTGTTGTGTGTGTCTGTCTGTCTGTCTGTCTGTCTCTCTCTCTCTCTCTCTCTCTCTCTCTCTCTCTCTCTCTCTCTCTCTCTCTCTCTCTCTCTCTCACGAATAATCAGTCCATTCAGTTTAGCCACCCGAGAGAGAGAGAGAGAGAGAGAGAGAGAGAGAGAGAGAGAGATGCTAATTTTCTCGTAAGTGGTGTTCGCTGGTCCTCTTGAATGTGAGAGGAGTAAGAGGAGGCGCCCGCTTGTTAACCCTAAACTGTGCCCCGTCCTCTTAACAGATACTCCTACCTTCCTCTTGCAACCATCCTCCTCCTCCTCTTCCCCTCTTACCTTCCTCTTCCTTCTTCTCCTCTTCTTCCTTCTCTTCTCTCTCTTTCTCTTACCTCTTGTTCTTTAATAGGGTTTCTCTTCCCTATCTTTCTATCTATCTTTCTCTCTCTTTCTCTCTCGTGTATCATATATTTCTCCCTTTTTTTCCCTATTTTTCCTTTCCCCATTTTCCTTTTCCTCCTTTTTGTTTCCTCTTCTACTTTAATAGGTTTTCTCTTTCTACTCTTTATCTATCTATCTGTCTGTCTATCTATATTTGCCTATCTTTATCTTTATCTATCTATCTGCAACCATCTTTCAGGCATTTTTCATTCTTTATTTTCTTCTCTATTTTCTCTTTTCTCCTTTTTCTTTCCGTCCCATGCCATACCTTTTCCTCCCTCATCCCCCTCACTCCCTCCCTCCCCACGTACTCATATAGGGGCCTAATCCCCTTTTCATTCTATCCCCTTTTTCCTCTATTGCATTGTTCCTTCCTATCCTTTTTTCATTTTCACTCTGCTGTCTTCAGCCCACACACCCTCCATCATTGTAATCCTATCCTCTCTTTACCTCCCCTTCCACCTCCTCTTCCCTTTCTCCCCTTGTACAGTGTCCCTCTTCCTCCTCCCCCTCTTCCTCCTCCTCTTTCTCCACTCTACTCCCCTCTTCTACCTCCCCTTTCTCTTTCCTTGCACAGTTCCCCTCTTCCTATCCTCTCATTTTATCCCCTTTCCTTCCTCCTCTTCCCTTGTACAGTGTCCCTCTTCCCCTTCCTTCTCCTCTTCATCCTCCTCCTCCACCACCACCACCGCCATTGCCACTAACATCACGTCTGCTTACACTAAAACCACCCCGTGTTTGTGTGTGTGTGTGTGTGTGTGTGTGTGTGTGTGTGTGTGTGTGTGTGTGTGTGTGTGTGTGTGTGTGTGTGTATGTGTGTGTGTGTGTGTGTTTGTGTGTGTTGCATGCCTTTAGTGTGAGTTCCCGTGCATGAATCTTTGAAGTGTTTGTATGCTCAGGTAATTTCTTCTGGTACCCTGGTTTTTCCCCCTCTCCCTCTCCCCCTCCCTCTCCTCTCCTTTCCTCTGTGTGTGTGTGTGTGTGTGTGTGTGTGTGTGTTTGTGTGTGTGTAAATTTTTTCCCCTGGTCATGTTGCGTGTGAGGTTACTGGGTTAGATCCATACATGTTTTTTTCCTCTCCTTTCTTTTCCTCCCCTTTTTTTCCCTCCCCCCCTCCATTTTTTTTTCTCGCTCACTCAAGGTTATGGCTGAAAGGGAGGAGGAGGAGGAGAAGGAGGAGGAGGAGGTTGTTGTTAGCCAAAGGAAGATAAACATAGTTCGCTAAGTAAAAAGAGCGTAAAGAGAGCGGGAGTAAAGTAAATTTGTTAGTGTATGTATATGTGTGTGTGTGTGTGTGTATGTCCAGCGGCTAGGGAAATTTTCAGAAACCTTTTACCATTTCTTGTTTACTCTCTCTCTCTCTCTCTCTCTCTCTCTCTCTCTCTCTCTGCCGTTTCACCAGTTTTTTCTTCTACTTTACTTTCTATTGCTATTCTTCTTTTCTCTCTCTCCCCATTCCCTGTTTTATTTCTATTTTCACACCTCCTCTCAAACTATTCCACCTATATTTTACTTTTTTGCTTATCTCTCTATCACCCATTCTCCTTTTCTTTTCTCTTTCTCTCCTTCTTTCGTTCTTTCCCTTGCGCTTTCTCTCGTCTTTCCTTGCTCCATTTTTCCTCGTTTCCTTCTAATTGCTAAACCATTTCTGCAAACCTTTTCTTTTTCTACCTTTCTTTCCTTCCTTCTATATTCCCTTGCGTCCTCTCTCCCTCCCTTCCTTCCCTTGTTCATTTTCTCTCCTCAGCTTCAGTCCAACACTTCCACTTTTTTTTTATTATCTCAGTTTACTCACCTTCATACACCTTTTTTTATTAATCAAGGGACGGAAGGTGAGCGGGAGGTTTATCCGGGGGAACAGGGAGTTAAAAAAGGGAGAGAGGAAGGGCTTGCCGTATTGTGCAAGTTATCAGTGTCTGTCTGTCTGTCTGTCTGTTCGTTGCTTCAGGTATATGTATGCTCATTGCACTCCAGGTTCTCTATCTTTAATTTTTGTTTCCCTCTTCTCTCTCGGTTCTCATTCTCTCTCTCCTCTTTCTCTTCCTCCATATCCTCTCCGGCGGTGCCCTTCAATCCATTCATTTCCTCCCTCTCTCCCCTCCTCATTCCCCCTCTCCTTCTCCTCTTCCTCCTTTTTTCCTTTTCCCCCGATGGTGCCCTCCTTTCCATTCATTTATAATTCGGTCATTCATGTCGGTATTTTAGTTTTGTTGATATTGACGCTTCAAGTGACTGTGGCTTCTGTTGCTATAATTAACCTTTACTTTAATAATGGCCCATCACTGGAGGCGTGGTCATCGTTTATCTTCTCTGAGCTGCTTCACTTCTTCGCGTCATAGAGGTGTTGGTTTGCCTCGCCGTGCCTGTACCGTGAGGGCAGCGTGCAGGTTTACCCGTTGGCCGCTGAACGCCCTTGGCTGGCTGGACGTCGGAGGCAGCCAAGAAAACAACGCTTGTTTACGCCTGCAAAATCAATTTCCCGCTCGAGGCTGCCCTGTGTTTACCCAGTGTAAATATAAAAAAATAGTTAGGTTATCCAGATTATTATTTTTCACTGCTAATCGTTCTTATGCTGCCTTAATTACCAACCACTTACGCTTATTACGACCTTTCTCCTCCCCCAATAATGTTTGGTTAATTTCCACTATTTGCCATATAACGCAATTTTCTTAGCCGTTTTCCTGCTTCCGTCACTGCTCCGTGTCGCCGCTTCTCCTACTCCTTCTTCCCCTGCAGACCTTTCCCGTCCCTTTGGTCCTTTCAATATTTTTCCTCGCTGACCCTCACGGCGCTCAGCTCCTTCATTCCTGTCCTCCGCCTCTCAAGACCTTCCTTCTTCCCTGTTCGTCCTTCCCTTCCCTCCTCTTCATCCATCCATCTTCCCCTTTCGCCATCTCCACCCACTCCATTTTTCCCTCCGTCCTCTCCAGATTTCACAGTCCTCCTCATACGTCTCAATTCCCTTCATTTCTCCTCGTTCCCTTTAAGCTATTCCCTCGTCCTCGGTATCGGTCCCTCCTTCGGCGTCTTAGCCTCGCCGCAGGACGATATAATAGAGCCGTAATGATCCCAGACGCCGCCGCCCTCTCGTGTGCTGTATTTCAATCTCTCCAAGAAAGGATTCATTAGGTACGAGGGAAGGATTATCCATTTTCGACGCGGCGTCAATCAGAGCGCTGGCACGAGGGGAAATGGACCCGCCGCTGAGGCCCCGAAGACTGAAGGGGGCGGGTGGGGAGAGCGGGAAGGAGGTAGGAGGAGGAGGGGTTGATAGAGAGGTACTGGCGGGTAGATACGCAATCATACATAGATAGATAGCAAGCATAGAGATATTGATAGATACATGCAGATAGAAAATAAATAGTGTATTGATTTGTAAATATTGATAGATAGGTTGATGGATAGATATATAGGTACGTAGAGAATACAGTGGTAGATAGATACACACACAAAAAAAAAATGAGGCAGACAGACAGACAGGCAGGGACACAGACCACACACAGACAGACAGACAGGCAGGGACACAGACCACACACAGACAGACAGACAGACAGACAATACGGCAAAACAGATACATACATATACATACACAGACAGACACAAAAACAGGAAGGAAGGCAGGCAGAAAGAGACAGACAGACAGACACAAAGAAAGATAAAAAGAGATAAAAAGACAGACACAGAGATGCAGAAGGAGATAGACAGCTTGACATATAAATTGGCAGACAGGAAAAAAAGGCAGAAACACTTACACACAAATGTCAGACAGTTTAAGGCTTGCGGTATACTACATTAAATAAGTACATCCTCTTAAGAGATTAAATTTAGAGCAAGATGGACGGACTTTTTTTTCGTTTTGCCCTTGAGCTGCTTCCTTTACTGTAAACAAAAAAAACAACAACAAAAAAAAAAAAGCCACCGACGTCTCCCACACCACAACACGAAGGGCGGTATTCTCAGGCGCCTCCTCCTCTTGCATCAACTGTTTTCAAAGGCTAAAAAGGAGATGAATCGGGTCGTAGTGGGACTTCTTTCACGTTCACGGTACAGAAGAAGGGTCCAACTACCACCAGGGCCATAAAACTACCCTCCATGGAAATGCCCGCAACAACTACGAAAGCCTTGTTAAAAATGTGTGTGCTTGGGCGCCGAAATGTTTGAGAATATGATTTTTCACGTTCATGGTACAGAAGAAAAGTCAAACCACCACTAGGGCCATAAAACTACCCTCCATGGAAATGCGCACGACAACCTATACGAAAGCCTTGTCAAATATGTGTGCTTGGGCGTCGAAATGTTTAAGAATTAATTTTTTTCACATTTACGGTACAGAAGAAAAGTCAAACCACCACTAGGGCCATAAAACTACCCTCCATGGAAATGCGCATGACAACCTGTATGAAAGCCTTGTCAAATATGTGTGCTTGGGCGTCGAAATGTTTAAGAATGATTTTTTTTCACGTTTACGGTACAGAAGAAAAGTCCAACTACCACCAGGGTCATAAAACTACCCTCCATGGAAATGCCCTCGACAACTCTTACGAAAGTCTTGTCAAATTTGTGTGCTTGGGCGCCCGAACTGTTTAAGAATGAGTCTGCTTTTCACGTTCACGGTACAGAAGAAGGCCCAAACTACCACCACCAGAGCCATAAAACTACCCCCCATGGAAATGCCCGCAACAACTACGAAAGCCTTGTTAAATGCGTGTGCTTGGGCGCCGACATGTTTAAGATTACCGCCGAAATTCACAGCGGAGCCCAGACAGGGAAATGACTTTGTGGCAGAGCGCTGGCTGATCCTCGTCTCTTCGTCAGTTGCCGGTAACGACGCAAAAAGAAATTACTTAGGGGACTGTCGGTGGAGCTGCGTTGATCTCCGAGGGCTTTACCCGCTGCTTTTGACCGCCTATTCCGAGGAAGCTGGAGGAGGAGGAGGAGGAGGAGGAGGAGGAGGAGGAGGAGGAGAAGGAGGAGGAGGAGGAGGAAGAAGGGTTGATCTTTGTAGCTGGAATAACAGGTGCGTGACTGGAGAAGCTAACGGATGTGTCGGGGTGGGTTGCGGAGGAGGAGGAGGAATAGGAAGAGGAATAGGAAGAGAAGGAGGAGGAGGAGGAGGAGGTGGAGAAGGGGAAGAAGAAGGAGGAGACGAAAGACGAGGAGGAGGAGTAAGACAAGGTGGGCTTCGGAGGAGGAAGAGGAAGACGAGAACGAGGAAGAGGAGGAGACGAGGGGGGAGGGGAGAAGACAAAATTTAATGTGCATGCGTGAGAATAGCGGAATAACCCTTTAACACAGCCCCTGACAGCCGGCTATACGAGGAAAGCACACAGACTATCGCGGCATTATGCTTTCGGCCACAGGATATCAAGGGATCAGGTTTCTTATGCGGCTTGTGTTTATGTGGCGGGGGTCGAGGGAACAACGGACGCGGGGCCTGCACGCACACCTTGTAACTTGCTCTGAGGGATGGTCACCTGGGCCCCACTCACGTCCTTGTACCTGCATCCAGCATGGCCCAAAAATATCCTTGCCTCCATCTTCAGTATTTTGTGGAGTAAATTTGATAGTATTAGATAGAATACGCGTGCCCTAGTCCCATTGTGTATTGCTCGAGAACAAGGACAGAATGACAGACAAACAGACAGATTGATATACGGTGAGAGTCCGACTCTCACCGTATATCAATCTGTCTGTTTGTCTGTCATTCTGTCCTTGTTCTCGAGCAATACACAAACAGGAAGGTAGGCAGGCTCAGACGCTTCTGCATGATGTGTAACGAAAGCTTTACCTCCAGGAAGACAGATGAGAAAACCCAAGCACAGCCAAGCCAATCATGTAGAAACCAGACCACTCCACCACTCACCGGACTGTCAACCATTATAAACAGTTACAACACAAATAGAACCAATACTGCTGATGCGATTAGGACGGTTAAATACACAGAAGTTTAATACCTAACATCCAAGCAATTTCGATACAGGTCAGAAAACTTTATTTAACTATATTTTTTTTAACTAAGAAAATGCCGGAATGAGCCGTTAAGTCGCAAGGCATTGTTGAGGAGTGGTGGCCTCTTAGTGACATTCACACTCAACTATTACCACAAGTTTGAATTCGCGTTTGAGGGATCAATGTCCGCCAAACACAAGTATCACAACTTTAAGACATTTATCTCTTTAACGAATACCCTCTGAAGCTTTGTACACAGACATTCCCAGAAGAGACCAAACAGCCTTATCTCATTTATCTCTTTAACGAATACCCTCTGAAGCCTTGTACACAGACATTCCCAGAAGAGACCAAACAGCCTTATCTCATTTTCGCAGACGTACCCCAGACAACCTAAAGACGACCAGTATGTACTACCTCCTCCAAGTGTAAACCAGTATCAACAGGCAACGATAGACACATCTGAGTGGGTCAAATACATGCCCTTGACTCTGCTTTGGTATGCATGCACCCACACACCCGGCGACGAGCACTTGACGAAAACCCTTAAGCCTGTAACATAACCACAAGCATTCATCTAATTGGACACCACCACTGGCAAATCAAACACACACATACGCACACGCACACACACACACACACACACACAGTCAGTCAGTCCCTCAGTCAGCTTGAGTTCCCTTCCCTTGACAGAACGTTGAGTCAGCTGGTTGGCCGTGCGAAATGCGTACAGGCCAGAGGGAGTAAGGCAGGGTCGAGGGTCTCTTGTGGGAGTTGGAGTACAAGTGTGGTTCATTATAACTCTGAGAAGCGAGCGAGGGCTGTCCTTGGAAGGGTGAGGGGGCGGCTGCTAGAGAGGATGAGGTGCAGTAGGAAGAGGAGGAGGAGGAGGAGGTGGTGCAAGAAGAGGAGGAGGAGGAGGTAGTCGTCGTGGGGAAAGCTGAATAAAGAAATAAAAGGAGGTATAATGAGAGTGGAAGGCTGGGGAAGAGGAGAAGGAGATAATTAAATACAGAAAAAGAAAGTGGTTGGATAATGAAGGTGAAGAGAAACAAAGATGTGATGAAATATAGAAAAAGAAAGTGGTTGAGTAATGAAGGTGAGATAAACAAGGAGGAAGAGGAGGAGGACATAATGAAATATTGAAAAAGAAGGTGGTTGAAAATTGAACGTAAAGGAAAACAAGGAGAAAGAGGAGAACATAATGAAATATAGAAAAAGAAGGTGGTTGAAAATTGAACGTAAAGGAAAACAAGGAGAAAGAGGAGAACATAATGAAATATAGAAAAAGAAGGTGGTTGAAAATTGAACGTAAAGGAAAACAAGGAGAAAGAGGAGAACATAATGAAATATAGAAAAAGAAGGTGGTTGAAAATTGAACGTAAAGGAAAACAAGGAGAAAGAGGAGGAGGAAAAAGAGGTAATAAATATAGAAAAAGAAAGTGGTGGACTAAGTGAAGGTAAAGAACGGCAGGGAAGTGAAGGGGGAGGAGAAAATGAAAACGAAAGGAAGAAGAAATAATAAAATACGAAAACAGGGAAGAGCAGGTATTAAAAAAGCCTGTTAGGATATAAAAAAATGGTACCTGGCTTAGTTTATTTATTGCATAGTTCCTTTGTTAGTTACGGATGTTGAGGATGGGGAGGAAAGGGGGAGGACAAGAACGAGGACAAAAATAAGGTCGTGAGATGTTTTTGGCGCGATGGAAGAACATTTGAAAAAAAATAAAGGAAAATTGCAACTTATGAAAAAAAGTATGAATGAGAAGATAAATTGTGATGAACGTCTTGTCGTAAATAATAACAATGAGTATTCGGGAAAAAGTTATAGATAGTTAACGCGAGAACGAGTAATAGATGGCAAAGAAAGGATACAAGAGAGAAATAAATTCGGAGGAGGGATACGAGGAAGGATAAAAGCAGAAAAATACGACGAAACATAAAGGAAAGAAAGCAACGATTAAAAAGACGCATGGTGGTCATTTATAATTTCCTCTCGCCATCAATATCCTCGCCTGCCCCTTCCCTCGTCTTCCGCGGGTAAGCTGTTGCAGACCCCCCGCCCCGCCCCGCCCGCACCGCCCGCCCCGCCGCCTCCATTGCACTATCAACACGCCCTCGCGAACCAACTCTGAGCGTTATTTTTCTCTGGTAAAGGCTTTATGCGTTTTGTTTCCTCCATGAAAATCCCCAACGAAGTACCGTGACAAAAGTTGGAGATAGGCGGTGACGCTGAGCTGCCCGACGAGGGGGCCGAGGACGAGGGCAAGGACGAGGGCGAGGACGAGGGCGGTGGAAAAATGAACAGCGTGTGCACAAGCAATATTTTTAGGGACTTGTGAATGGGAAAAAAATTGGATGATGGGTGAAGGGGCAAAACTCTATTTGGTGGAGACAAACATCTGAAAAGGAATCCATAAAACTCTACGGAACACGTGGAAGTTTTCTGACTGAAAGAAAACAAGAAAATGGTTTAACGGGCCCAGCGTCATAACGGAGAGCGACGGCAGACAGGCGCGACATTATAAAACTGAAAATTGTGCACCTAAACTTTGCACGATATATATATATATATATATATATATATATATATATATATATATATATATATATATATATATATATATATATATATATATATATATATATATATATATTATATATATATATATATATATATATATATATATATATATATATATATATATATATATATATATATATATATATATATATATATATATATACACACTGATAAAGGAAAAGATCGTCAACCGTATTCGTTATTTTTAATAGGCATGGTCGGGGCTCGTCCGGTAACTTGTCCGCCGTTCGTCTATTCCGAGTTAGCGGTATTGAATAAACGAAAGTGTCTCGGGTCAGCTCTTTTCTGAGAGCTCACTAACAAAGATAAACAACGACTGAAAAAACCCCACCTCAGTGACGCGCACCAAAAGACAAAGAAAAAATCCATAAAGCATTTGTTCTTCCAATCTTTGAAGTGTCGAGTTGAAAAAAGGATAGGACAGAAGAAGGCAAGTCGTGTGTGCGAAAAATGATAACGCGTTGAGGGTGCTCTTGAACGTCACCGGAGTAGAAAGGAAGTCGTGTGGAAGGGAGTGTGTTCAGACGGTGGAATATTGCGGCACCTATGAGAGAGTTGACGCTAATGTCCGCGGGGATGAAGACCACGGCGGGGGAGTCAATTAGGTCAGGTCAGCCGCGCAGCCTTCCCCCATGACGTGATGGGCCTGCTGGAGCTCATGTCAAGTGCCGGCCCGAGAAATGGCGGAGGCCTCTGGAGTGGACGCCGCGACCCGGGTGTAGATAGGGCACGAGGTGAG